>NW_008338253.1:2041037-2042292 GCF_000622305.1 Nannospalax galili | reverse complement strand
AAATGTATAGCCAATTGTGAAAGAGATGTACGCTAGCTCAGAAAATTGTTATTGAATATGTCAATGCTGTTGTAATGAAATGCTTCTAATTAAAAAAAATAAAGAAAAAATTTTTAAAAAGTATTCTGGTAACATTCCTAAAAATTATGGTCTTGCAGCTGGAAAAGGAGAAAGGCCGTTTACACTTATGCCTTAAGCATGATTCATTGAAATTTTAACATCCTTATTTGAGAATATCTGTATGTAAAGAAAATAGTGCATCTATGGTTGTCATCATTACAGGAAATGCTGCTAATTGCTCTGGAAATTTTTGTTCTCAAGTGTTGTGGGTGCGTGGAGCCAGAGCTTGAGTCCCGCAGAGCGTCGCTTCCCAGGTCGGTCTGTAGTGAGCTGCGGACTCTCTGGAGCCGCCGGCATCCTTGCGCATAGGGGAGGGCGGCGTGCGTGTGTAAGTGCTCACCCCTTTCAAACAGGTCGGGCTCCTGTGCATCCTCCTGGCGCTGTGTCTGGACCTGGGAGCCGTGCTGAGCCCGTCCTGGGTCACTGCCAACCACCAGTTCTACCTGTCCCTGTGGGAGTCCTGCCGGAAGCCCGCCAGCCTGGACATCTGGCACTGCGAGTCCACGCTCGGCAGCGGTGAGCCCCCGCGCCACGCGCTCCCGCCCAGGCAACAGTGCGCCCCTCTGCTGCCACCACCTTGCCCCGTCCTCCCGGGTCCTCCCCAGTCCTCTCCGTCCTCCCATCGCGGCCCTTCACGGACCCCAGGGCCCCAGACCTCACTGCTGGCGCCCTTCTCCCCACCAGGGTCTAGCGACCTCCCACGCCCGCCCTCCTCTCCTCCCGTGACGGTCCCTCCCACTCTGGAGTAACACTAATACCGTTAATCTCAGTTAAAAAAAAAAAAAAAAAAAAACTCTGGATGGTCTGTTTTTTGTTTTGTTTTTCTGTAATACTGCATGATTTAAAATTGAACTTTACTGGTTAATGCTTTTTCTTTACTCATTCATTTGACACTATTAGTTTTGGAATTACTACTTTTTATTAGTTTCGCTGCATTTATAACATGGCATCTCACTTTGAAAACAGCAGCAGTTTTCCTGCAGTGAGAAGACTCTAATTTTAGTACCAATTCTATTTCAAGCTTACCAACCTACAGTACAAACATATAAGGTACACTCATCAGAGTCTACCTAAGAATGACGTTTCACACACTGCACATCTTAGTCAAAATGTTGAGACCACCTTCTATTTCTGA
>NW_008338253.1:2022896-2034489 GCF_000622305.1 Nannospalax galili | reverse complement strand
TTTTCATTTAAAAAAAAATAATAACCAGATGATTGGAAGAAGCATTTCATTACAGCTTTAACATATTCAGTAACACACTCCAGACCAAGGATACATCTCTTTCAAAACTGGCTGTAAAATTTTTAGATTCGCTGTTGAATAAATACAGTTATACAGAATTGAACATTTTTAACCTTTAAAAAAGATCTTCATTTCATTTTAAAATATGCTGTTTCTTACAGAAAGACTCATTGTTTTTGCTGCTAACACTGAGATGTTGGCGCATGCATCTCTAATTTGTATGTATCTGATTATTACTAGTCATAATCTGTTGTACTTGGATCCTTGGTACCTGTGTATGTCTATGAAGTCATCGGGTGGTGGATTTCAATGGTAAAGTTTATCACCTCTACTAATTAACATGACATAAATTTGTATACTTCCACCTCAAATATAATACACTTTTTTAGTTTGCTGTTTGTGTGTGTGTGTGGTTATCACCTCTACTAATTAACATGATGTAAGTTTTTATGCTTCCTCCTCAAATATAATTAATTTTTTAAAATTTGTTGATTTGTGTGTGTGTGTGTGCGTTTGTGTGTGTGTATCACACGAGCCTCCCTCCCCCCACTAGAACCCTTATACTCTGTTATCCCTGCTACTGTCCGCTGTGTTGTCGGCACCCCAGCACCCTTCCCAGATGGCACCCTCCCATAGCCCCCCCCAACTAGAGCCCTTATACTCTGTCACCCCTGCTACTGTCCACTGTGTTGTCGGCACCCCCAGCCATTCCCCACTACTTGTCCATCTGGTGAATCTAGTCAGCCTATCTAGAGGTCTTTGTTTTAGGAAGATCAGCTGTACCTCATCTAGCAGCAATCAGTTGTCGACATTTCTTTAGATCAGATTGGGGTCTGTTGTTCGTTTTCCAAGTTCTATGCTGGGTTATTATCTGGAAGTCCCTTGGGCCACCCTGGCCAACAACTCAAAAGAAGGTATCTCCTATCAGGCATTATTGCTTGTTATGTAGCCTTTAGCTATACATATGGACTCTTAAAAAATTATATCAGCCCCTTTAATCTTTGGTTATACTTTCCTTTTGGGTGTTTAAGGCCATACAATTGGCTCAGATAAACTAATTTATTTTTACTCTTAAAGCCTTTTGAGGATCTGTTCCTCAGGCGTTACATGGGCTTGGGAGGAGCCCCTGGCTCCTTTCTTTTACCAGTTCTACCTATGTGAAGATAAGTCAAAGGTCCTGCTCAATCATGGCTGGCTTTGCTTGGAAGCATGGAGGAAATGATTCCTCTGTGTTGACTCTCCTTTTTGTAGACTAGACACTAGTTCAAGTCCATCTCGTGGGGACTCCATGGCCTCCTTGATCAAGAGGACAGGTGACACCACAATTACAAGACATTTTGAGAGATGCTCATAGTCCCCTGGAACTAGTCGACCTAGGAGGGCAAGGAGCAAAAAGTGTCCTTTATGTCCCTCTGACCAAATTATTATAGGCCTCAAAGTATATCTGTTAAACATCCAAGAAGGTTAGTTCCACCAGCCTGGTCATTTTAATTACTATGTGCCATGTAGATAAATCTTGGGCAAAGACCAGTTTTTTCAGATAAACCTTACCTAGACATATATTTCATGATCTGGTACGTATAATTTGTCAGGAGGTTGTTGGACTAATATGGTTTCCTCTGGTTTTTAACATTAGCAAGGCATTATTTATATGTTGCATTGTCTAATACCACCATCATGGTTTCCCTGATTAAGGTCCCCCATTTTCTCCCTTTCTACCTGAATAATACCCTTCTCCTATGGTCCTACCTCTCTTGAGCTCCTTCTTTCCCTTTATCCCCTAGGTTCCTCATATACCCTTCCCTCCCCCCTCCCCTAATCTGACCCAATTTTTATCCATATCTCCCTTCTTAAGGTCTGTTGCCTACTATTCTTCTCCTTCAGGTTATTTCTTTTCCTTTACCTCACTGTTTCCTTACCCTTGTCCTAGTTCCTGGAGTTATGTCTGTTTGCATACTCACTTATCAGGATATGGTTCTAGGATCCACATATGAGGGAGAACATACGTCATTTTTTTCTGAGTCTGTTACATCACTTAAAATAACAGTTCCTAATTCCATCCATTTAACTGCAAATTTCATGATTTCATCTTTCTTTACTGCTGAGTAAAACTCCATCGTATATATGAACCACATTTTCATTATCCACTCATCAGTTGAAGGACAATTAGGTTGCTTCCATCTCTTAGCTATTGTGAAAAGAGCAGCAACAAACATTGATTTACAAGTGTCTCTGCAATAGGATGAATTCATTGGGTATATGCCCAGGAGTGGTATAACTGGGTCAAAGGGTAGGTTCATTTGTAGTTTTTTAAGAGTTCTCCACACTGATTTCCATAGGGGTTAAACAAGTTTGACACACTGCTTTCCATAGGGGTTGAACAAGTTTGCAGCCTCATCAGCAGTGGATGAGTGTTTCCCTTTCCCCACATCCTTTCCAACATTTGGTATCATTTGTTCTCTTGATCTCAGCAGTCTGGCTGGGGTAAGATGAAATCTTAAAGTGGTTTTAATTTGCATTTAATTAGTTATTAGTGATGTTGAACATCTTTTAAGATGCTTCATAGCCATCTGTACTTCTTTTGAGAACTCTCTGTTCAGCTTCTTAGCCCATTTTTAATTGGGTTACTTCATGTCTTGATTCTCTGTTTTTTGAGTTCGTTATTCAGGATATTAAACCTCTGTCAGACGTGTCGCTGGTAAAAAATTTTCTGCCATTCTGTGGGTTTTCTCTTCTCTTCCCTGGTTGCCTTCTTTGCTGTACAGAAGCTTTTTAGTTTCATGAGGTCCCATTTGTTGATTCTTGACCTTGTTTCTTGACCAATTGATGTCCGGTTTAGAAAATCCTTTCCTATACCTATATCTTGTAGGTTTTTGCCAATGTTTTCTTCTAACAGTTTCAGAGTTTTAGGCTTTACATTGAGGTCTTATATCCATCTGGAACTAACTTTTGTACAAGGTGAAAAATAGGGGTTTAGTATCATTCTTCTACAGATGAACATCCAGTTTTGCCAGCACCATTTGCTGAACATGCTGTCTTTCCTCCAGTGAATGTTCTCGGCCCCTTTGTCAAATATCAGGTGGCTGAAAATGCATGTACTCATATTTGGGTCTTCAATTTTGTTCCATTGATCTATATGGGTCTATTTTTGTGCCAGTACCATGTTGTTTTTATGACTATAGCTCTGTAATACAGCTTAAAATCTGGTATAGTAATCCCCTGGTATTGCTCCTAGTGCTCAGATTTGCTTTGGCTATCTGAAGTCTTTAAACTTTAAAGATTTAAAATTTTCATTTTAGAGCTCTTTAATGTCTTTGGTCAGATTAATTCCGAGACATTTTATTTTATTTACAGCTATTGTGAAGGGGAGTGTTTCCATGTGCTCTTTCTCTGATTGCTTGTTATTGGTATATAGAAAGGCTAAAGACTTTTGTAGGTTAATTTTGTAACCTGCCACTTTACTGAACGTGTTAATAAAGATTTAAAATTTTCATTTTAGAGCTCTTTAATGTCTTTGGTCAGATTAATTCCGAGACATTTTATTTTATTTACAGCTATTGTGAAGGGGAGTGTTTCCATGTGCTCTTTCTCTGATTGCTTGTTATTGGTATATAGAAAGGCTAAAGACTTTTGTAGGTTAATTTTGTAACCTGCCACTTTACTGAACGTGTTAATAATTGCTAGGAGTTCGGGTAGAATTTTTGGCATCTCTTAGATATAATATCATATCATCTTCAAGAAGGGATAACGTGATCTCTTCTTTCCCAATTATTACTCCTTTAATTTCCTGCTCTTGTCTTATTGCTCTTGCAAGGGTTTCATGCACTATGTTAAAGAGATGAGATAGTGGACAGCCTTGTCTGGTTCATGGTTTCAATGGGAATGCCTCCAGTTTTTCTCCATTTAGAATGATGAGACAAAAGTATTTTTTTTCTCTAAGGTCTACGACCTCTCCACCCATGTGTTATCTTTACAGTATGGAATTCCCTTCCATTGACTGGGCCTTAACTGCAATGAGACAGCTGTTGATTACACTCAAGATAATATTGCCACTACTGCACCAGTTGAGATTATTTGCTGGGCCACTCATTGTTGTGGTTCATAGAATTTACAGATAGATGGGATGGTTGATTTGTTTTCTCACTTGGCAATATGCATAGTATCTTTTGCTAGTATGGGTGCTAGTCTTTAGGGAAGAAGCTTCCACATCAATACCAGCACAATTGCTCCAAATCCTGTGTCCATAGTATGGCCTGTGCTCAACAACAGGACATTACCTTCAAGTTCAGAAAAGTAATCAAGAGCTGTGGCAATAGACTGTGTTATTTTGAAAGTCTCTTGGACTACCCTAACCAACAACTCAAAGGGAGATTTCCCCTAGCTGGCACCGTGTTGCTGTTGCTTTTTGTTTTGTTTTGTTTTGTTTTTGTTATATAGCATTAAACTGTACATATACACTCAGATAAATATATAGATGATAGGGGCTGGAAAGATGACTCAGCATTTAAGAACACTGGTTGTTCTTGCAGAAGACATGGGTTCGAATCCCAGCACCCACATGGCAGCTAACAACTGTCTGTAACTCCAGTTCCAGGGGATCCAACAGCCTCTTCTGTCCTCCGCAGCCATTGCACAACAAGGGTGCACTTACGTACATGTAGGCAATATATGCATACACATAAAATAAAAATAACAAAATATTTCTAAAAATATATAGATGATAGATGATAGTGTATGTGTAATGTGTGTGTTTGTGCATTTTTCAGTAGGTTTTTGAATTAATACGTATCCCTCTGGTTTTTTCACATGATCTAAATGTTATTTATCTGTCCTTTCTCTCCTCCTGTTTGACTGTCCCTATTTCCTCCCCAGTTAATGCATCCCCCATTTATTTTACTTTTGTACTTTGACTACAAAATTCTTTTTCTTATAACTTCAAATATTTAATACTGTATGATATCAAGATTTTTAATGTTATTTAAAATAATTTCTAGTGGAAATTAGGAAGTAAAGCAACTGAGAACTGTAATAAAACAGTAATATTTTACAGATTAACAACATTTCACAATTCTAAAGACACAACCTTCCTCATAGTAAGAGTTCAGATATTATTAAAAGAACCATATATCTTTGTTACCTATGTGATAAGATACCAAAAAACAGATGAAAGAAAGAATTTCTTCAGTAATTAATATTTCGGTTGTATATCATATTCAGAAATGATCTAGGCACTAATTGAATATCTATAATGTATTTATTTTTGCACAGATTTCAGGTTTCAAGTTCGTTACAGGTTTTTTATTTGTGTTTTGAACACAATTTTACTATGTAGCCATCCCAGTTTGGAACTCTGGATTGTCTTTCCACCACCTTCCAAGTGCTAGGATTACAAGATTGTAACACCATGAGCAACTAGCACAAATTTTTGAAATTATTTTTCAGTATATAATAGATAAAACAAAAATATTGTTAAAAATTATTTATAAACTTAATTTATTCTGATTTAATTCATTCATTTTATACAATTATGCTTGAGAATTTCTTATGAAAATTTCATCAGACATTAAAGTTATCCATCATTAAAGTTGTTTTCTTATTGGCAAATCAGGCGAGCATCAAAACTAGCTCATATGGGGGCTGCAGAGATGGCTCAACAGTTATGAGCAATGGCTGCTCTTGCAGAGGACCGAGGTTTGATTCCTAGCACCCTCATGACCCACATGATGGCTAACAATCATCGTTACTCTACTTCCAGGGGAATTTGACTCCCCCTTCTGACATCCTTGGGCATGGCATGAAACAGGTGCACTTATATACATACAGGCAATACATTCATACACATAAAAAATAAAAATACTAAATAAAAAATTTAAAAAACCTGTCACATATGGTTCATGCCTGTAATCTTACCACTTGGGAGACTCAGGCAAGAAGGTTGCCACGAGTTTGAGACCAGCCTGGGATTCAGAGACCATATCTCAAAACAACAACGAAAATCACAGAAGTAAATATACTGAAACATGATGCTTCCCTTTTTCTTCTTCCTGTTATTTCACTGTTATGCATGGCATACGTTAAGCAATCACTTTTTTGGCTTTATTCTAAGCTAAGATTTCCTACATGCCAGGCAAGTGCTTCACCACTGAATTACATACCTAGCCCCAAGCAATTTATTTTTATTTCACATTTTGCTCTCATACTGGATTTCCCCGAGTTTATAAATTTAAACCTCCATTAAAGATAATGTAAGCCTGTTTGACAAGTAAATATAAGTAGACTCAAATATATGTCTGCATTATGCAAGACTTTCAGGTTTTCATTTTATCAAAACTTTTAAAGGTACTTTTATCTGCCAAAATTTTTCTATATTATGCATGCTTTTAAAACAGAGATTTTAGGTTAGGTATGGTGGTGTACAACTTTAATCCCAGCACTCCAGAGGAAGAGGCAGGAGAATTTCTGTGATTTTGAGAACAGCCTAGAATAGAGAGCAATCTCTAGGATAGCCAGGACTACAGGGACAACCTGTCTCTAAAAAATAAATGAGAGAAAAAGAGAAAAGGGAACACTGAAGTTGATGGCTATGTTTTTAAATTTATGGAGTTTTAGAAACAATTTACATAAGTAATAATTTATTTTGAAGCTATCTTTGATAAATTTTCTTTGTAGAAAGGAAGATTATACAGAGTGAGTCAGAGGAAAGATAATTCTTAAGCATAATGAAAAATCAGAGGGAAATGCACTAGTCAAAGGTCTACCAAAAAATACACCTACAATAATTATATGAATGGATGGGTATAGCAGAAAGCTAAATAACAACAACAAAAAATAGTGCCAAGCAGGAGAAATGTTCCTTTGAATTGTTGGTCAGCATAGTCCAAAAGAATCCCAAAATACCACAGGATGTTTCCACAGGGCTTGAGAGCCAAAGACCTTTTTGCTGAAGACAAGATATACTTTGATACAAGACTTGGAGCAATCAAGCTATAACTGATCTCGAAGCATCCTCCCTGAAGACTAGATCTCAAGGTATCAGAGGATAGTATACAAGCTGCCTAGGGAAAAAATCAATCCATGGTTCTACCCAGCCATAAAACGTAATAAACAATGACTGACTTAACAAACTATAGCTATTGGTGCAATCGTGGCACTTTTATCTTGGGGGTAATCAACAGCTGTCTAATTGAAATTAAGGCCCAGTTCAATGGGAGGGAAGTAATATGTTGTACTACAAATATAGCCTAATACACATATCTGGAGGGGTCATGGATTCTAGAGAAAAATCTAATTTTGCCACATCACTAGACCAATGTAACTTTTCACTATATTCTAAATAGGCAGCTTCATATATACAGACAACTGTACCTTTCACCCCTTATCAAAAAAACTTTTTTTGCAACAGATTGAGACTATTACAGAGTTGTAGAACTGGTCAAACACAAGGAATAAATGTCTGTGAGATACTTAATCCTAAATGACACATTTTGAAGGCAGCCTCTATACAGAATGAATGCATCTCTCACCTCTCACTGGGAAAGTTTCCTTATGCAGCACATGGTTATTAACACAGTAACCCACAATTGTCCAGAGTACAAGAGAACAAGAGGCTGCAGAGTGCTTATCCCTGAATAGAACATCTATTTCAAACCTCTGCCTCCCAAGGAGGCATCATTGCAGATGAGGAGGTAAAAATTGTAAGAGTCAGAGCTGGTGGATGACCACAAAGAAACAGAGACTTTCAGACATTTGGTCAGTTACTCATATGAATTCACAGCAATGGTGACAGCATGCACAAGCACTGTGAAGCTCAAATCAGACAAAACCCCAGACTACAGATGGGACTCCCTTGGTGGGCCCAGTGGATGGACCCACACTGAAGGACATTTGAGGAAACAAATCAGTCTCTTTCTCTCTCTCTCTCTCTCTCTCTCTCTCTCTCTCTCTCTCTCTCTCACACACACACACAAATTTAATAACGATCTTTGGTTCCATCCATTTGTCTTAACAAAAGAGAATGTAGCCTTTCCTATCTGAATATCCCCCTAGTCCAATTTAATATACTCTCATATATACATACTATCAAACTGCTTCCCTGGGCCTGCACAACCCATAGGCCTCTCTCCAACCCCCAGGCCTCTCTTCAGGGGTTAGTCGATCATGCCCTCCACGCCTTGAATTCCCCAGCCTCATTCACCCTCCCATCCCCCCCCCCCGGCCGTCTCTCCTCCCAGCATGGCTACTGTCCCATTTCTTGTCTGGGCACCCCAGACACCTGGGGAATCATGACTGCTTCCTGATCCTTTGCATCCAGACCAATGCAGTTCCTTCTCGGGTCCCCAGAAGCCCTCTGGGCCTGGCCCTGTCCTAACCTCCCTCTATTGCCCTGGGCCTGTATGACCCACCAGACTCTTTCCTGGACGTCAGGGCTGACCTTTCCTCTTCCTGATCCTTTGCATCCAGACAAACCCAGCTCCTCAGTGCAGTCCCCAGGAGCCCTTGGGGCCATTTCCCACCCCCATCTTCCTTTGCATCTCTGAGTGGCATGGCCACCAGCTGCCCTAGACCAACATCTTTCCTGGGCCAGGCTCCCAGGCCAGTCCAACCCCAAAATTCCTGAAGCCAAAATCTTTCCTGGAGGGATCCGGACCTTAGGAGACAGCCTGAGAACATCTGAACCTCATCTGACTTCGGCCTCTGTGGGAACTCCTGAAGACAAAAGCAGTCTGGCCACTCCAATATAAAATCAAAAGAGAGAACCAGAAGATTGGAGGAACCAGCTTTTCATGCCCAAAAAGTAAACCGCAAAGAAACATAAAGTTTACAAAAAGAAGCAGACCTGAACTTGAAGGCTTGAGTCTCACACAAGAATCAGAAACCTACAAAAGAAATTCACATGTCAAAATAACAGAGAAAAAATGCTAACATGAAAAACCAAAATAACATAAGCCCAACAAATACCAGTAGTACTCTAGAGGAGTACATTCAGAACCCCCTAGAGATAATGCAGGACATGGAACTCAAATGAACAATTATAAAGATGATAAAAGAATTCAGTAAATTTAAAGACCACACAAAGAAAGAAAGCAAAAACTGAAGGAAGATAAGGATAAATTTACGAATTAATTCAGAAAAGAGGTAGAAATATTGGAGACTACTCAGGCTGAAATGAAGAAGGAAGTGAAACACTCAGTAAGCCAATTAGAAATGACAGGAGAAAGCCTCACCACTAGGATGAATGAAATGGAAAATAGAGTATCAAGACTGGAAGATAAAATGGATGAACTAGACCACTCAAGCAAAGATTATGAAAAATTTAAGAAAGCACAAGAATGGAATATGCAGGAATTGTGTGACACCATAAAAAGACCAAACTTATGTATTATAGGCATACAGGAAGGAGAAAAATCCCAAGATAATGGCATGGACCAGATCTTCAACAGAATCGTGGAAGAAAATTTTCCAAAATTTAAAAAAAAAAACATGGGCATACAAATACATGAAGCATTTAGAACACCAAACAGACAGGCCCAGAAAAGAAACTCTCCATAGCACATCATAGTAAAAACACTAAATGTACAAACCAAAAAGAGAATATTTAAGTCTGCGAAAGAGAAACAATAGTCACATATAAAGGAAAACCCATTAGGATTACAGCTGACTTTTCAGTGCAAACTATGAAAGCCAGAAGAGCCTGGACCAAGGTATTCCCAGTTTTAAATGACCACAGATGCCAACCCAGATTACTATACCCAGCCAAAATGTCTACTATACTTGAAGGGGAAAGAAAAATCTTCCATGACATAAATACGCTAAAGGAATTCATGTCCACAAAACCAGACCTTCAGAGAGTTCTGGAAGCAATACAAAAAGCTAAAGAAAGGAATGACTATACTCAAGGGGTTGCAGAAAGAAATTCAGTGAAGGTATAACTGTGGAAAACTATAGCTATAACAAGAATGAAAACAAAAATAAAAATGACAGGATTCAATATTCAACATTCATTAATAACTTTAAATATTAACAGACTGAACTGCCCAGTCAAAAGACACAGACTAGGTGAATGGATTAAGAAACAAAACCCATCTTTTTGTTGTCTTCAAGAAACTCATCTCACTTTCAAGGACAGGCACTATCTTAAGGTGAAAGAATGGAAAAAAATATACCAAGCAAATAGTACGAAGAAAAAAGCAGGTGTAGCAATTCTAATATCTGACAAAATAAACTTTAAACTAAAACTAATCAGAAGAGGGTCACTTCATTCTGATCAAAGGAACAATAAATCACGAAAATATTAAAATCATGAACATATATTCACCAAACTCTAGTGTACCCTATTTCATAAAAATAATACTACAGGACTTTAAGATACAGACTAATCCCAACTCATTAATAGTAGGGGACTTCAATACTCCACAGTCTCTATTAGATAGGTCAACAGGGCAGAGAGTTAACAGAGAGACATCTGAATTAAACAATACCATATATCAAATGGATTTAACAAACAGCTACCGAGTATTCCACCTAAGGACCAAAGGACATACTTTCTACTCAGCACTACATGGAACCTTCTCCAAAACTGACCATATACTGGGGCACAAAACAAACCTCAAAAAATACAAAAATATTAAAATAATTCCATGCATTCTATCAGAGCACAATGCAGTAAAGCTTATAATCACCACTGGAAGAAGCCCTAATCACCATATGAACACATGGATATTAAACAACACACTCCTAAATGATGAATGGGTCAAAAGAGAAAATAGGAGAGAAATAAAAGTATCCCTGGAACTAAATGAAAAGGACAATACAAGACAACAAAACATCTGGGACACACTGAAAGCTGTCCTTAGAGGGAAATTTATAGCTCTAAGTGCCTACATCAAAAAATCAGAAAGAACACACATAAATGACTAAACATTGCAACTCAAGACACTTGAAAAGCAACAACAAATGAAACCCAAACTCAGCAGACAAGAAGAAATAAGAAAAATAAGAGCAGAAATTAATGAAATCGAAACAAGGAAAACAATACAAAGAATCAATGAATCCAAGAGCTGGTTCTTTGAAAAGATAAACAAGATTGACAGACCGCTAGTGCAGTTAACCAGTCAGACTGGCTAAGATCAAGAGAACAAATGATACCAAATGCTATTAGAGAGGATGTGGGAAAAGGGGAACACTCATCCACTGCTGGTGGGGCTGCAAACTTGTTCAACCCCTATGGAAAGTAGTGTGGAGAACTCTTAAAAAACTACAAAAGAACCTACAATTTGATCCAATTATACCACTCCTTGGCATATACCCAAAGAACTTGTCTTATTGCAGAGTCACTTGTATATCCATGTTTGTTGCTGCTCTTTTCACAATAGCTAAGAGATGGAAGCAACCTAGGTGTCCCTGAATTGATGAGTGGATAATGAAAATGTGGTTCATATATACGATGGAGTTTTACTCAGCAGTAAAGAAAGATGAAATCATGAAATTTGCAGGTAAATGGATGGAACTAGAAACTGTTATACTAAGTGAGTTA
>NW_008338253.1:2004960-2022619 GCF_000622305.1 Nannospalax galili | reverse complement strand
GGGTATTAGTAAGGGAGAAAGGGGGGAAATGGGGGCACCTTAAGTGGGAAAACCATGATGAAGGGGTGAGACAATGTGAGAGATAAACAAGGCCTAGCTAGTTTTGAAAACCAGAGAGAAACATATTGCTCCTACAACCTACTGACAGAGCAGATCAAGAAATATATGTCTAGGTAAGGTTTATCTGGGAACAACTTGTCTTTGCCCAAGATTTATCTACATGACACACAGTAATTAAAAGTAGCAGACCAGGCTGGGCGTGGTGGTGCACGCCTTTAATCCCAGCACTCGGGAAGCAGAGGCAGGTGGATCTCTGTGAGTTCAAGGCCAGCCTGGTCTACATAGTGAGTTCCAGAACAGCTGGGGCTACAGGGAGACCCTGTCTCAAAAAGACCAAAAAAAAAAAAAGTAGGAGACTGGTGGAACTACCCTTCTTGGATGTTTAACAGATATACTTTGAGGCTTATAATAATTTGTTCAGAGGGACATAGAGGACAGTTTTTGCTCTTTGCCCTCCTAGGTCAACTACTTCCAGGGGACTATGAGCATCTCTCAAAATGTCCTATAATGGTGGTGGGTCACCTATCCTCTTAATCAAGGAAGCTGAGAAGACCCCACCAGATGGACTTGAACCAGTGTCCAGTCTATAAAGAGGAGGGTCAACACAGAGGAATCATTTCCTCCATGCTTCCAAGCGAAGCCAACCATGGTCGAGCAGGACCTTTGACTTATCTTCACATAGGTAGAACTAGTAAAAGAAAGGAGCCAGGGGCTCCTCCCAAGCCCATGTGACCCCTGAGGAACAGATCCTCAAATGACCTTAAGAGTAAAAACAAATTGGTTTATCTGGACCAACTGTATGGCCTTAAACACCCAAAAGGAAAGTATAACCAAAGATTAAAGGGGCCAATATAATTTTTAAGAGTCCATATGCATAGCTAAAGTCTACATAACAAGGAACAATGCCAGATAGGAGATACCTTCTTTTGAGTTGTTGGCCATGGTGGCCAAAGGGACTCCCATAGTGTAACCCAGAATAGAACTGGGAAAATGAACAGCAAACCCCAATCTTATCTAGAGGAAAATTGACAACTGATTGCCAGTAGATGAGGAAGAGCTGACCTTCCTAAAGCAAAGACCTCTAGATAGGCTGACTAGATTCACCAGATGGACAAGTAGTGGGGAATGGCTAGAGGTCCTGACAACACAGCAGACAGTAGCAGGGATATGAGCGTATAAGACCTCTAGTGGGGAGAGGGAGGCTATGGGAGGGTGCCATCTGGGAAGTGGGTGTATAGTTGAATAAGATGGTTTGGGATTATATGTGTGATATACACACAAAAAAAATCAACATTTTTTTAAATGTATTATATATGAGGAGGAAGCATGGACATTTACATCATGTTAATTAGTAGAGGTGATAAACATTACCGTTGAAATCTACCCGATGACTTTATAGACATACACAGGCATCAAGGATCCAAGTTGCAACTGATTATGACTAGTAATAGATACATACAGATTAGAGACACATGTGCTAACATCTCAACATTAGTAGCAAAAACAATGAGTCTTTCTGCAAGGAACAATATATTCTAAGATGAAATGGAGATCTTTTTTAAAGGTTAAATCTCATTCAATTTTATGTCTTACAGGGCTTATACTGAGTTCAATGTTGTATAACTGTATTAATTCAACTGTGAACCTAGAAACTTACAGCCACTTGTGAAAGAGATGTACTCTTTCTCTGGAGTGTGTTACTGAATATGTTAAAGCTGTAATGAAATGCTTCTTCTAATCATGCAGTTATTACAATTTTTTTAATTTAAAAAGGAACATTGAAGTTGATGTCTGTATTTCTCCATTTCTGAAAGTTTTAGAAATGATTTACATGTGTCACAATTTGTTTCTATAGTATCTTTTAATTTCTTTAAGGAATGGTAAAAATTGATTTGTTATACTACCTAGTGGTAGAACAATACCACAAAAGCATACCAAACATGCAGATAGACAGACACACACAAATTTCTTAAAGCTTTCTCTCTAAAATTGTATCTGTGTGCCAGGCAAAATAATACGAAAGTCACCAGTTTCTTTTTTTTTCATTTCAGTAATCATGGACCCAATTATTATTATAAGCTGTTATTATCATATGCCAAATGATTGTTACATCAATATCCAGAAACATTTATAGAATGTGTGAGTAGCTCTTATTTCTCTCTTTTTTATTTTTACACCCCCTTCCCTTTTGGCATGCTCCCATAGCTCCCCCATTGGAGTTCATACATTCTGTCATTTGTGTTAAGGACTGTCATGCAAAGTGAGTAGCCTCAGATGTCCCTCAGTGCAAGTTCATCAACTGGGACTTAGTAAGCCTATCTAGCTAGAGTCCCTCCCTTTAAGAAGATCAGGTCTTCCTCACTCAGCAGTAATCAGTTGCCAATAATTCTTCAACTAAGATTGGGGCCTGCTGTTCATTTCCCCAGTTCTGTACTGGATTTTTGTCTGCTTAAGTCTGCATGGGTCTTGTGTATGCTGACACCATTGCTGTAGGTTTGTATGAGAAGGGACCCAGGAGCCTGTAGGACTGTTTCTGTATGGTCCTGCACCTCCTCCCAGGCTCTTACATTCCTTCTGCTCCCTCTTCCGCAATGGTCCCTGAGCTCTGGGTGGGTGGATTTTAATATAGAAGTCCTGTCCAAGAACCCACACTCTGCACTCTTATTTTTTGCGTTTTGGCCATTTGTGACCTTTTGCATTCTTGGCCCTCTATTGCATGAGGGAGCTTCCTTGATGAGAATTGAATGATGCAGTATTCTCTTCATCCTTTGTTCTAGGTTCCATAAGCCTTAGGTAGAGAGGTTGCATCCTAGAAGTGTCACTTGGACTTACGCATTTCACAGACAATCTCTGTGTGTGACCAGTTATGGAACTCTATAATTATCTCTGTCTCTTGAAAAAGAAGTTTCTTTGATGGGTGGTGACTGAGAGACTTGTCTATAAATTTAGGGATCTGTATTTTGCACATAGTAAGAAATTACATTTTTCTGGAGATGTGACAGCCTTGGAGTTTCTAAAAGGACAGTTAAATCCAATTTCTAGCAGATGCAACAAGTTACAATCACCCTCTTGGGTGCCTGACATTTTTTCTAACATCTATAGAAAAGGCTTTCTTAAGATATTTTTCTATTTTCCATATACTTCCTTATTTCCTTGCTTCTGATGATAGTTATCTCTGGAAGATTCTAATTCAAAACGAAGATTATCAGATTTTAAAGAAGACTGGGTAGTGAATTTACATCTCAGACTTATAGAAGAAAGATCCAAGTACTCTATGAAAGAGTTTTAAGGGCTATTTGGCTATTATCAGAGGATAATCTCATGGAGACTTTAGAGTTAGTTTTAAGTGAATTACTGAGGGCATATCTAGTGGACATCATGTATTTTCAATGAATATATTTTCCTTAGAGCCTCAAGTAATTATGGAATTTGAGATCTTTGAGATTAAAGGACCTAAAACTTAAGATACTAAGTGGTTGAAGAAAGATAAGAAGTCTGGCAGAGACAACAGACAGCTGGAGGAATAGAGACTTGAAGTAGATCAAGGATTCCCGATATCTGGATTGAAGATCAAAAGAGGCAACGAGAAGAAAGAAAAACAGAAAAGTATGAAAAAAAAGAAGTGTTATGGATGGAAGCCATTTTGCAGAGGTCTTAAGCTTCTTTCTAAAAAGACAAATTAAGCTTCTGGCATGTTGGAACCCATTGTCATTGGCCTAAAAAGAGGGCCATTTAAGTTCCAAGAATGGATTGAGTTTGTGTGGCTTATAATTATCAGAAGTTATCAGTCAGCTGAGAATTTCTCATGATCCATTTCTGGAAAAATCAGAATGTTAATGTCTAGACACCTAAGGATGACCCTAGGAAGTCATTCCTTACAACTCACTCTTTATTCAGCTGCCATTTATAACTGTTGTTTTTCTTATACCTAACAGATTCATTTGTTCATATTTTTTAGAAAAATCCATACATATGTGAGTTTAGACCTTAGATATACAACGTCAAAGTAATAAACATCCTTGGGTTTGTATACTTAATAATCTATTCTAGAATAGAGTGCGTTTCTCCCTAAGAAAGTCTTTATTTGGTGAAATATGTATGTTGTTGTTGGATTATAGAAAATGTATGTGTTCTTTCTACTTCAGGAATGGTTCATGAACCAAAGTATCACCTTGGGAATCAGTAGTCACACAGAGCTTCAAGCTGTATCCCAGGCCTGCTGAACAAGAATCTGTGTTTACACATGATGTCCAGGTGTGCATATTAAAGCCTATGAAGCATTAAACTTTACTTTAGAGCTCATCTAGGTGTAGATGCAGCTGTTGCTCACATTAAAGATGAAAATAGAGCTGCTGGAAGTCCTTTTTTGATCTCTACCAAAGGGAAAGTTTACAAAAGGAAACCTACTCACTGCCACTGTTGCTGGTACTGTTATTCCACCAGGATGTGTCTTCGTAAACTTCTGAGATGAAGATGCTGCTGAAGGGTACCTGGGTTTCCTTTATACTTAGGTGACGGCCAGCAGGATGAGTCTGTAAATACTCCCACTCCGACTGCTGCTTAAAGCACTGAGACTGCTGAAGGCCCTGAGGTAAGCATTCATTCCCCTGGAGGTGACTAGTGATTCTGGCAATACATAAAACATAGGTACTATCTCCTTCTAGCTTGTCACCAACACCAGATTCCAATCTTGAGGGAAGTCTTTCTGATTTTCATGTCCTACGCTCTTAGGAGTTTCTGCAGGCCTCATAATGGTGCTTTCTCTTCCAACAGATCTTCCCCTTGCCAAAGTTACACATAACTTGAATCCAGACCCTAATTGTGTCTCCCTGGATTATTCCTGTTGCCAGACATCTTCTTGAAATCTTCTTAAAATTTCATGGAGTATGAAGGTCAGCCAACAGGCCTTGCTATGCTGATAGTCTGCAAAACTGCTGACTATTAAGTGGCACAAGCATGAACTTTCACTTCAGTACATCCTAGACAGCAATGAGCAGCAAGTGCTAACAGGGAAGCTGCACAATCTTCATGTAGTGTTTGCAGGTGACCTTGGGCAGTGAGCTCAGTGGGTACCCTTATATAAAAGGCTGCTTTATGTAGAGGCTCTAGTGGTGGCATGATAGACCAAAGGAATAGTGCACCTGCCAGAAGCAGCAGCACTCACGGCTGCAGGGGCAGTCAAGTATGGCAGGTTATTCTTTTGAAGACAGAAGTTTTCAATGTCTGGAAAAGGGCTGTGGTCCATTATCTGGTAGATGTCAGCAATGCAAGGAGCTTAAGAGTTCACACCAAGGTTATCATTGTAGTACAGAGGGCTTTCAGCAGCCTCTGATTGCCTTTTTTCTCCTATAGCCACATAAAGGTGTTGAATTGGTACACAGCCACGTCAGTCAACTCTTGAGAGAACAGGAGGTTGATATGACCAAAACATTATTACATGTGTTTTGTGTTACTGATGTTTGAGAAGAAAATCAGTTTTGACTGATTTTATTTTTTCTAGTTCTTTTCTTAGTATGCCTAGCTTCGTCAATTGTAGCCAGAGTTTCAGGGCAAAATGCCCATTTCCAGGAGTTCCAAATGGTTTTCCTGTACCACCTATCCTTTTTTTATTTAATTTTATTTGTTATTTTTATTTTATGTGTATGAGTGTATTGCTTGCATGTAGGTAAGTGCACCCGTGTCGTGCAATGCCCGCGGAGGTCAGAAGAGACTGTAGGATCCCCTGGAACTGGAGTTACAGACAGTTGTTAGCTGCCATGTGGGTGCTAGGATTAGAACCCGGGTCTTCTGCAAGAACAATGAATATTCTTAACCACTGAGCCATCTCTCCAGCCCCACCACCTATCCTTATATGTTAATTGAAGAGATAGTAGTGGAAAGGGAAGGGATAGACAAAAGAAATTTAATCAACGTGGCCAAGCTAGGAAGAACAGATAAAGGCATTCAACAAGTCTATCTTGAAAGTGCTGATAAGAACTTTGAGATTTTATAGAAAAGGGAAAAATAACAGAGCCTTGAAGTATGCATAGCTGGCAGAGCAGGTAATCTTGATCAGGCCAGTGGCCTGATTAATATCTCAGTTCTAGTTCTGCAAGGTACTCTTGAGAAGGTTATCTCTATGATCACTTGAGGGGGAAAATGTCATCTTGTTCCCATGTGATGATTACTTGTGGTCTGGGTTTCAGCCGCATGTTATGAGTAATTGCATTCATTTGGGGAATAATCTGTCCTCAAAGGTTTGCTGTTGCTTAAGGGGTAGTTTCAGTTCCTTATTGTAAAGATGATTATCAGTCATGTAATTCTGGAATCCAAGGCAATTGCAAAAGACAGTGACTTAGAAGGAAAAAGTTAAAGAGGTAAAAAGAGAGTCAGAGGACAAAATGAAGTGAATTAGGCCAACTTGCACCTTTACTCACTATCAATCCATCAGCTTATGTACACCATAGAATCTACTAGTAGGAAAGGTGCACAATGCCAAAAACTTTAATTAATATTTTATTGATTCTTTGAGAATTTAATACAATGAATTTTGATCATATTCAGACCCCCTCTCTCATCTCAGATACAACCCCACCCTCCTACACCCCTCATTTCATGTCCACTCTTTTTACGACCTATAGAGTCTAATTTATGTTTCCCAAATGCTCTTGGGTGTGGGTCCATGCCCTGAAGGCTGGTCAACTTAGCCATGTCACATCCTTAAAAAAAACTGACTCTCTGGAGGCTGGAGAACTGGCTCAGAGGTTAAGAGCACTGGCTGCTCTTGCGCAGGACCTGGGTTCAATTCCCAGCACCCACATAGCGGCTAACAATCATCCATAACTCCAGTTCCAGGGGATCTGACAGCCTTTACTGGCCTCTCCAGTCTTTGCATGACACGGGTGCACTTACATACATACAGGCAATACACTCATACACATAAAATAAAATAATAAAATATTTCTTAAAAAGAAAACTGGATCTCTTTCTCCAAGGAGTTATCTGTTGCCAATAGTTTCTCCACTAGGGTGGATCTTCTTGCCCACCTTTCCCCTATATGCTGCATTTTTGTCTGGTTTGGGTTTGTACAGATCATGTGCATGTTCTCACAAGCAATGTGGGTTCATAATGTGTAATTGTGCTGTTGTGTCTTGAAAAACATGTTTTCCTTGCGATCATCAACCATCTCTGACTCTTACAATCTATCTGTCTCTCTGCCACAATGATTACTGAACCTTGGTAGCAGAGGGTGTGATCATAAGTGGCCCGTTTAGGGCTCAGCATTCTGCAGTATCTTATTCTCCACACGATGACCACTTGTGGGTCTCTGTGTTAATCACCATCTGCTTCAAGAAGAAGCTTCTCTGATAAGAGCTGAGAAATGTGTTAACCTATGGCTATAACAATAAACCATTAGGAGGAGTTCATTTAATACCATGCCCATTTGGCAGAATAATAGAGGTAGGCTCTCCCCTATGGCCTGTGATCTGTCTAGGTACAGGTTCCTGGTCATGATAAGAGTACAAGATATGAGCTCTGTCTTGTGAAGCAAGCCTTAAATCCAATCAGAAACTGGTTGGCTACTCCCACAGCATATATGCCACTATTGTACCAGTGGACATATCTTGTGAAGCCAGTCATTACTGTAGCTCTCACATGGATAAGGTTGATGATTACTTTTCTTTCTTAGTATAGCACCTTCCAGCACTGTGAAAGCTAAGCAGCGGAGATGAAGATTCAAGGTCAGTACCAGCTTGGGATGAAAAGAGATACAAGAATGCATTTAACAATGTTTTAGGCTATGGACTTTTATCTTCTTGTAGCTGTCAGTAGATCAACATTGAATTCAATTAAAAAGTCTGTACTTGTGGGTTGTCATATAGAGTGTGTTTTATGTAAATAACAGAGTTTCTATTAATGTCAGACAAATTAGGTATCCAAAGTATTTGTAACATCAGGTTTTTTGTATTTCTGTCATAAATTGTTTTTGTATGCATGTTTATAGATAAAACAGACAAACTTGAGCTCTTTACCCTGTCATCTTTTGGTTTTATTGTATTTTATGGCTTGTTGAAACAGTTTCTCACCCTGTTATATATCCCAGTCTGCCTTGAACCTAAGGTTCAGTAATCATTGTGGCAGAGAGGCAGATAGATTGTAAGAGTCAGAGGTGGTTGATGACTGCAAAGAAACCATGTTTTCAAGACACAATAGAGGAATTACACATATGAACCTACAGTGCTTGTGAGAACAATCTAAAAAATCTGTTTGGACAGAGGAATATGGAAGCTTCATCTTTATAATGTCTAATCAGAAAAGAGCTTTAGCCTCTCACTAAGAATATAATGAAATGGAAGCATGCCCCAACCTTAACTGAGGCAGCTGATCACTGCTGGGTGAGAGAGAGTTGATCATCTTTAAGGGAGTGATCCTAGATAGCCTGAACAGGCTCCGGTGAATGAATTCACACGGAGGAACCTCTGGGGACACAAACTTGACTCACTAGGTCTTAAGATATATGACAGAATGCATGAAATTTAGTGGGCAGGCTATGGATATGCAGATAGGATAGGAAGCTTAAATATGATTAAGATGTATGAAATTCACAAAAATTCAATAAAAAATATACATTGATAAAACAAAGAAATGAAATGTCTGTAATTTTTTTTTAAAAAAAAAGAATAAAATGAATGTCAGGTGTGGTGACACATACCTTTAGTCCAGCACTAGGGAGGCAGAAGCAGGTGGATCTCTCTGAGATTCCAGACCAGCTGGGACTACAAGGAGACCTTGTCTCAAAAAAAACCCAAGAAAATAAAACAAAACAGAACAGAGTAAAGTTCTTTTTCAAAAAATATTTTACTTATTATTTTAATTTTATGTGTATGAGTGTATTGCCTGCATGTATATGAGTGCACCCGTGGAGGTCAGAGGAGGGCTTAGGATTCCTCTGGAACTGGAGTTAAGGACAATTCATAGCCGCCATGTGGTTGCTGGGAATCAAACCTGGGTCCTCTGCAAAAGCAGTCAGTGCCCTTAACCGCTGAGCCATCTCTCCAGCCCTGAGAATGAAGTTCTTATATCTTGGAAGTAAGCAAACTTTCCAATAGACAGGGAAAAGATTTACATAATTTTCTTCTGTTCACTGAAGAATTTTTCATTTCCAGGAAAAGCTGTGGGTACAGCTTCTCAAAATATTAATCTTTTGCCTCATTTTCCCCAAAGTTAAGACTTCAAAGAGTAACACAGCTGGCCTCTTTTGATGTTAATATTATTCTTTTTCCAGTTATAGGCTCTCAGAGAATACTATGCTGCAGACAGAGACTGTCCCCATAAAAGCTCTGGCCTGTGACTTGTACAAGGGTACAAGAACTCCAGAAAGGCTAATCCTGATGCCTTAAGCTATTATTCCAAGCTCAACTCACTGGAACCCACATTCAAATTCCATATGCTTATATCCTGACTTATGCTCCATCCTTTGTATAACTGTAGATGTTTATGGAGAAAGTGAAGGCAAACTGAGACTGGTTAGCTCTGGGGCTTTGACTATAAATAAATCCTTTTTTCCATTTTTAAAAAACCTTTATAAAAAATTTCATTATTATTTTTATTTTATGTGTATGAGTGTATTGCCTGCATGTAGGTAAGTGCACCCATGTCGTGCAGTGCCCGCAGAGGTCAGAAGAGGCTGTTGGATCCCCTGGGACTGGAGTTACAGACAATTGTTAGCTACCATGTGGGTGCTGGGATTCAAACCGGGGTTTTCTGCAAGAACAGTCAGTGTTCTTAACTGCTGAGCCATCTCTCCAGCCCCCATTTTTTCCATTTTAAGACATTTTTCTTTCATTGTAAGTTAATGGCTGGAGCAAGAGCCAGGAGTTGGGATAGATAGGTTATCTTCCTAGTAGTGGCTTGCTTTTTATTTTAATCAGTCACTTCAATATTTCTTTTTGGTTTGTGGTTGTTTCTCTATTCAAAATATTGAATGCGATGTTCCTTAATCTCCTGTACAGTTATCATCATCTTACCTCTCCAAGACATTTTAAAGTTCAAGTGGTTGAAAGAAGTAGCACCTTGTTTTGAAAAATGTTACATTTCCTGTCCCCTTCTACTAAAAACATATCTACTCTTATATTAAAGACATCCTATATTTCTCTTCTACTCTATTGTACTAATAGGGCTGGGTACCCAGTTGCATGGTTGGTAAGCAAATTTCTAGGCTTGGTACCAAAACACTATAGGGCCCCTAGTATGTATTTCAATATTTATCAATAATTATTTGCCTGCCAACATCATATCCCAGTGTAAGATTTTGTCTTTCATTCACCCACATAAATAGGACCATCAAATCTAACTGAAATTTTGAAAAACTAAATGAATATCATCAATATCATGAGGAAGTACATTTTATCAGTTTCAAAACAACTGCATGTATGTAAGTGCACCCAGGGCATGCAATGCATGTAGAGGTCTGAAGAGGGTGTCAGCTTCTCCTGGAACTGGAGTTTCAGATTGTTGTTTGCTGCCATATGGGTGCTAGGATTCAAATCCAGGTCCTCTACAAAAGCAGCCACTGCTCTTAAGCACTGAATCAGCTCTTCAGTCCCTCGAAACAACTTTTAAAGCAAGAAAAATATCTGATTAGCTAAAGCTAACAAATTTATACTTTTAATATGTTCCCAGGTTCCTGGCCCCCAAAGCAAATGTGCATGTGTGTAGGCAGGAGATATAGATCTAAAAACTTGTGTTTTTCTTTCACAAAGACCATGAGTACTTATGCATCCAACATTACTTTCAAAGTTTGAATAAAGATGCCCTTTCCCTAATTCAGCATAGCAGTATTGCCAAGGTCTTGATTTTCTTGAAAGTGAAGAAAAAGAAGATCTAGAAAAACTCCAGCAGGTCCTGAGGAAACAAAAAGGTGAATTTTCTAGTTTTGTCATTAGTAAGTAAAGTGCATACTTTTACACACACGGAAAAGTATTGGGAGGGCCAGAGAGATGGCTCAATGGATAAGCGTACCTGCCACCAAGCCTGACTAGTTTGATTTCCAGGACCCACATGGTGGAAGGCAAGAACTGATTACTTCAAGTTGTCCTCTTATCTCGACATGTGCATCATGGCATACACAATATAATTTTTAAAAATTGAAAAAAATGAAAATTTCTATGAAACTTCACTTAGGATCATTCACAACACTCCTAGAACTCTACAATCAAAAGCACTCTATCTTTCCTTACTAGCGCAGCTCATTCTCATAGAACAACTTGACAGATGGTTTTTTTATTGATTACTACGAATGTCTCCTTCTCACTGGATGCTGAATGTCTTTAGAGTGCTTGTATAGTACCTAATAAGAAACATTTAGTGAAACTGTAAAATAAAATATAGCAGAGGTGTATACAACTAGCATCTGGGGGGAAATATTTACATTTGGTTAGTTTTAGTGATGACTTCACTTCTACCCTTGTTTGCAAGATTTCATTTGTCTATAGAAACTATGATTCTGATGAATGGTCTTGCTTGCCAACGTAATTGGATTAAGAGATGGCTAGACTGGAGGAAGCATACCTGTGTGTCTGTAGGGCTGTTTCTATAGAGGACTGGCATGTCAAACAGTGACTAAACCAAAAAGAACCTGCCTTGAATGTGGGTGACATCCTTCAGTGGCTGGTGGTCCAGATATAAGAAGTCAGAGGGATGGGGGCTGGAGAGACAGCTCAGCAGTTAAAAGCACTGATTCTTCTTGTAGAGGACCTGGGTTTGATTCCCAGCACTCACATGGCAACTAACAACCATCTGTAACTCCAATTCCAGGGGATCCAACACCCTCTACTGGCCTTCATAGGCACTGCATGACATGAGTGCACTTACATACATGCAGGCAACACATTCATACACATAAAAATAATTATTATTTTTTAAAAGAAGCCAGAGGAAGACAGGTATAAATGCTTGCAACTGCCTTGCTTTCTGAATGGGTGTGTCTATTACTGTTGCTGTTGTTTGCTCCACACTCCAGAATCAGCAACTTGGCACGAAACTTCTATAGAGGACTTTGGTGCTGAACTGAGATTGCTAAAGCATCCAGCTTTTTGGGTTAGTCAGTTCTGTAGTTCTGTTCCACTCCAGCATGTAGACAGACAGCAGTTACTGAATTACCTAGCTCCTGTCATGTAAAGCAATCCAACAATTAATTTCATTTTGATAATATATACATATATCTTGTTGGTTCTGTCCCTTCAGAGAACTCTGCCTAATTCAATCATAGATCAAGTATTTTTACCCACTTTATTGAAGATAATGATTATATCACTATTGTCAATATATCCTAAGTCATTCCATGCTGCCCCAGTTTGCTTTTCTATTGCTGTGATTAAAAAAAAAAAAAAGACTGAAAACAACTTGGGGAGGAAATGGCTTATTTCATTTTATGCTTCCAGGTCACAGTTTATCACTTAAGGAAGTTGGGTAGGAACTAGGAACTCAAGTAGGAACTAAAGGAGAAACCACAAAGGAATGCTTCTTATTGGCTCACTCACTCATAAGCCTGTACACAGCTAACTTTGTTATACAGCCCAGTGCCAGGGATTTTATACCCTCTCCAGGGATGGTACTGCCCAATCAGTAAACAATACAATGCTCCACAGACATATCCTAGCTAATCTGATCAAGATAATTCTTCAACTGAGGTTCCCTCTTCCACCATTGACTCTAAGTTATACAAAGCTGACATTAACAAACTAGAAAACCAGGACACATGCCCTCTCTCTGTGCCTGCCAATCTGGCTCTTTCTCGCCTGCGGAGATGCTTCAGTTGGCAAATCATGAGGATCTGAATTTGGATTCTTAGCATTCACATAAAAAACTTGGCCTGTTTCTGTAATCCCGGCAGTGGGGAGACAAAACAGGGTGATCCTTTCTTTGCTGGACAGCTGGTCTAGCATAATCTGGGAGCTACAGGCTCATTGAGAAACTGTCTCAAAAAATTAGAAAGCAACTAAGGAAGTCACCCAGCATCAACCTCAAGCTGCTACACACACAACTCATATACATGCACTCACATACACACACACATACACACACACACGCACACACACATATACACACACGCGTGCAGACACAGGCACATACACAAAAAATAAGGACATGAAATTTGACCAATGTAAGCATACTTTTAAATATAAGGGAAAAGGATATTTAAATTGAAATTACCTCAAATCTTTTAGAATGTAGTTATATATTAAATGTTTATTTTTTTATTCTCTAGCTGTAATTTAACCTCAAATGATAGCAAAAGAGAGTTTTGGGCTCCCCATTGATGAGTAAACATATTATTTAACTCTGTTATTTATTCTTATTCACAACATCTCATCATAACACCTTTGGGAAATACAGGCTAGCTAATTTAGTAGTGTCTCAGGAGTATGTGGTTGGAATATTTTGAATTGTCTTTATTCCAACTGTTGTAAGTAGAGTTTAATTAATATTTATTGAGTTAATGAATTAACTAATCAAAAATGAATTGAAATAATGCTGAGTTCATTTTAATTTTAGCATATTTTTACTCTTTGTGGCACACTCCAAGGAGCACAAAATGCCCAACAGGTAAGCATTCTTTCTTTAAAAGCCCAATTTTATGAAGAATACCTTTCAGTTGACTTCTTTTTCTTGCTTTTCAAAATATTTACATTTTTAGGCTTCCTTGTATGTGTGTGTGGTATGTGTGTATGAGTTCATTTGTGTGTACGCATCTGCATGCAGGTGCTCATGCATGTGTGTGCACAGACCTATTGAGATCATAGGTGAACATCTAGTGTCTTTCTCAGTCACTGTCCACCATGTTTTTTGAAACAGGATCTCACAATACACCTGTAGCTCACAGAGTACCCTAGGCTGACTGGTCAATAAGTTCTGCAGATCTGCCTCTCTATGCCTCTTCAGTGCTGGTATTACAGATATGCTCTACTACATACAGCTTTTTATGTGGATGCTTCACATCTGAACTCAGGTCCTCATGGTTGCTCAGCAAGCACTTTACCCACTGAGCCATCTCCCTAGTCCCAGGCTTCCTTGATTAAACTAAGTATTATTTTGTTATAAATTGAATATGAGGGGCTGGAGAAATAGCTCAGCTGTTAACAGCACTGGGTGCTCTTGCAGAAGACCTGGGGTCAGTTCCCAGCACCCACATACTGGCTGACACCAATCCGTAACTCCAGTCCACGGGATCTGATGCCCTCTTCTGACTTCTGTGGCCATTGCACACATGGGCACACTTACATACATGCATGCAACATACTAAAGCACTTAAAACAAAACAAATAAATCAAAAAATAAATTTAATATGATTGAATTTCATTTTCCAAATACCATGTCTCACCCATTTACTTGTCTGGTAGCCACTTTCTGATCTTTGCTGTATGCCACAAAATGGGGCAAAATATAGAGCTAAAGCTAGCTTTGATTGAGTTTTCCTGTTCATGTTCTTGGTAAGATTGATCAATTAGTAACCTTAGTGGCATATAAAATTGTATTGCTTCTATTCTACATACCTTTCATCATTACTATAAACAATTTAGTCCCACTTTTATTTGGAAGAAACCACTTGAATATTTGGAACTTCTCCATTTTGTATTTATTATTGTAAGCCTATACAAAGACTCCAGGTGCTTTTGTTTTATTGTTTATATTCATAAGGTCTAAATCCTGGAGTAAGCTTCTCTGCACTGTCTGTGTGAACTAATACCTTTCCTGAAGTTAAGGGTATGATCCTAGCAATGAAAATACAGTCTTTATAAGAGATAAAAGACATTTTTATTGTGCTGCTTGCATGGCAAAATGATTAGATTGTTCTTAAGATTAAAAGTAATGTAAATATCATTCACAAAGAAGTCTAAAGTTAAAGTTAATAGACTTTACATGGCAAGTAGGGACTATGGATTCTTTGTACCTACTTAGTACCTTCTAAATGCTTTGCTGGGCAGCCAGAATTTATAGAACATAACTTTGAGTCTCCTCTTGCTCCTTTTCATTCCTACAGTGATTACACAAAATTATTTATTTTTCATCTGTTACTGTTTGTCTTGGATCTGAAATTCCAGCAGATGTTCATGTGTTGAAAACTTGGCCTCATCGTAGCAGTGCTCATATGTGGGACCTGACCTCTTTAATTGATCAAATTTATTGATGGATTTGTAGCCTGCTGGGCTAATGAGAAATGATAGAAACAAAGAGGGGGGACCTAACTAGAAGTAGGTCAGTGGGGGTGTGCCCTTGAAGAGGATATTTTGTCCCCAGCCTTACCTTTCTCTCTCCCTTTGTTTCCCCTCACTGCCAGCTTTGCTGCACCATGTACTCCCTATCACGATTCTGCCTCACCAGAGGTCCAGAAAACAATGGATCCAAGTGACGATGGACAACAATCTCTAATACTATCAGCCAAAACCTTTTCTCGGGTGTTTTGTCAGAACAATGGAACAATTCCTAACATAGTTATATTGCTGAAATGAGCTAACTGGAAGTTATGGACCCGCCCCTTTACCTTGTAAGTTACCTAATAACTTTACTCTGCCCTCATAATTATCAATCTTCTTAAGCTCAGTCAATTTTATTCCACATTCTTTCCTTTGATCTATACATGAATCTAAAATGATGTTGAGGAGATGGCCATGCTGAAGGAGCTGAAGGGCTTCATGAGTCAGGGGGATCTGGCAGGGATGACTATAAACCAAGCACTCGTGAAGAATAGCTGAATACATTTGGAAAAAAAACCTGCAGTAATATTCATCTTTAAAAAAAACGAGGGAGGAAATGAAACTGGCTAGGTGGGCAAGGCCCTGAGAGGAAGGGCACAGTGCAATACAAAGGAGTTTAGGCCTCCTCACCTAAGATGGGGACCACTCAAGGATGTCAGCCAGGAGGGAGGCCCTTAGGTTTACACTTAGGTCCATACCTTTGTATACATGAGGTTCATGAGCACACACTGAAATTCATGCAGATATATGGATCGTAACTTTGGAAAGAACTATCTGTACCTGAGAAATCACATTTATAGGTCACGTGGGAGCTCACGTAAGAGGTGATTCAGGCCTTATGTAACATAGTACAAATGGGAACAACAGGCCAAATATGAAGGGTATTTCTGGGGACATGTAAAGCTGATATCTCAGAGGGTAGAGATGATATTTCAAGGATGGGTAGATCTCTTTGACTTAGTGGTTCAATGGGTCTGGACAGTTCAGGAAGGATTCTCACATCTGGCGAGTATGCAGACAGTTGGTTTTTTGGTTCTTTTGTGGTTTTCTTTGCGGGAGCTTGTTTTTGGTTTTGTTTGTTTGTTTGTTCATTGCATCTGGGGATGACAATTCAGGAGCAGCTTGTTCATACTTGAATTCAGCAGTATTTGTGGAGGTCCTTCCTCAGGGAATAAGTAGTTCAATAATGATGAATGAGGTATAACAGAGATTAAGATAAGGTCCTGGTGTCATTCTCATGTGTAAATTTCTAGCAGTCTATGAGAAAAAGACCTCAGAATTTTTCAGAAGAAGACTGCTCCAGAAATATTAGGCCTGTTAGTCACCACCTCATAGGTGACAATTAAAGTAATGAGGGTGTGTACAACTTTCTGAATGTGTAAGATAAAGGAGGAAAACTGACCACTGTACCTATAGTCATTTATACTTTATTACAATATTAAAATTTTAGGAGAAGTGTATTAGGCATAACTAGTGATAAAGCATACGTTTAGTATTCATGAAGCTCTCATTTAATCCTCAGCACCACAAAACTGTGTTTTCTAAATGTGATATGATAACTATTCTAACTATAAAATAGTTTCTTTAAAAGAACAATAGAAGAAACCAGGAAAGACCACTCAAGGTGGCTAATGCCTATAATGCCTACACTTAGGAAGTGGAGACAGAAGGTTTAGGAATTCAAGGTCATCTTTAGCTACATTGTCAGTCTGAGGCCAGACTAGGCTACAAGAAACTGTCAAAGAGGAGGAAGGAGAGTCTGGAAGAGGCACAGCATATTAGAGAAGTGATGAAGGAGGGCAAGATTACTGCTTCCAGGAAATCAATCTATTTGAAGAAAAAAGAAAACACTTAAAGCACACAAGGTGCCCCCAAACATTATATATATTCTCTGCTTGCTGAAATTGGTCAAGACTGATGTTCAGGGAAAATGTTAGGAATCCTCAAAAACTAGGGACCTCTCAGTGTTGGGCATTGAAACCATATATCTCTTCTACAATCATCCCACATTGCCTTCCTCATACTGAAGCAACCAGAAACCTGATGTGTGTAAAAGCATATTCCAGCTCTAAGGTTGTTGACTGAGACTGCTGGCATCTAGTGACCAGGAAGGAACTTCTTGGCCCTAGGGTCTGCCTGACCACATTGTGACTTCAGTGAGAACAGAGAAAGACGATAGAAGATTGATTCAGAATATTGGATGAATATTCTGATTCCTTACTGAAACGTGAATAAGAAATTTTCTTTGACCTACAACAAATGATGGAGGCAAAATTCAGACCCAAATCTGACTTTGTTGTTTCCAAAACATAGATGATGTTCTGAAGATAATGTTTTTCAAAAATGAATGTGCTTTTTACATA
>NW_008338253.1:1997196-2004936 GCF_000622305.1 Nannospalax galili | reverse complement strand
TTTAATAAATTCAGCTAATATTATTATTATGTAAGAGGTAAAAAATCCTATCTTTGCTTTTATGACAGATCAGGAAAGTCTTTACCTAAATTGCAATACTATGTCACAGTTTATAAAGGACTTTCAAGTGTATCTTGATCCCATTTAATTAATGAAATGCTTGAAATTCTCCTTAAGCTCTCAGCCACAGCTCTTCTAGGAGGAAAGATACACTCACATAACCATTTGTCATGGAGACACTAGAATGAGATCTAGGGGGCTGGAGAGATGGCTCAGTGGTTAAGAACATTTGCTGTCCTTCCAGAGTCTCTGGGTTCAATACCCAGCACCCACATAGTGGCTAACAACTGTTCCTAACTCCAGTTCCAGGGGACCCAACACCCTCTTCTGGACTCTGCAGAGCATTGCATGCACGTGTTGCACTTACATACCATGCAGGCAAAACACTCATACACGTAAAATAAAAATAATAAATAAAATAGTTTAAAAAAGAATGATATCTAACGTGTTCTGGGATTGACCAGATAGTCTTTAGAGATTTCAGGCTTGAAATTCCATGTTGTGTGCCTCTCTAACTCTTTATACTGCCTGTAAAGTCATGAATTGAGGTAAGCTGTAAAAGACATAAGAAACATAGTCTGGCACTATGCCCCACGCTGGAGAGAAGCCCTTCTTTCTACCTTAGACAGAAGTACTCTGGTCCCTTCCAGTCATATAGGGATGTTCTTAGGATAGAAACCTTCCTCCCAGTGTCATATAGTCTGTAACAGTTACCTATGAGAAGTAAGTATATGTACCAAAAATGCTTTCTAAGTAGAGAAATAGCTATTTCATAAACTACAAGTTCCTAAGAATCACTATACATAAGCAAAAAGTTTGATGTAGAGAAAAATTATAATTTTTATATATTATTATAGTAAAAATATAATACCAAAATAACTCATGTTGTGATAGATAATTTTGTGTATCTAGTTAACTATATCAGAATATGCTGAGATAACATGTAAAACATTTAGGGGTGTGTCTGTGAGGGTATTTCTAAAAGAGATTAATAACTGAATCAATGGACAAAGTAAACAAGATCTGTAGTTACCAGCATTGCCCGGACTTTTGAAGGTGCAAGTTGAATAAAAAGATATAGAAAGATCAAATTCATTCTCTCATATTGAACTGGGACATCCATCTTCTTCTGATTTAGACATTGTCTCTTTTTGTCCTAGGGCCTTTGAACTCAGACTGAATCATAACAGCAGCTTTCCTAGTTCTCCAGCTTACAGATGGTGAGACTTCTGGGCCTCTAGAGTAACATGAACTAATCTTCATAATTTACATGTATACATCCTATTATCCTGTGTATCAGAATATATATCCTATTAGTTTCATTTTTCCAAAGAACAATTATAATTACATATATAATTATATATATACACAGAACACTTCTGGAGGGTGTCAACATATGAACAGTTAAAAGTAAGCAGAATACTTTTAGAATTGGGAATGTAAGAAGAGCATTTATGTTGCCAAAAGAAGAGGATCTCAATGAGTAATAGTTGACTTCTCAGATGTCTTCAACAAGATCAGCCATATGCACGAAAGCAAAATGTCTAGTCATAGCTGAAGGTGTAAGAGATACTATCACTGCACAGTTAATACTAATAATAATAGTAATAAAAATTTTACTACAAAACATGTCAAGTGTTTGATAGCTTAGGTTTAGGATTAGCTTGAGCTTGAAACTTTATCCTTTTAAGATTGTTGGCCCATTTTCAAGAACTTTGGATCTGTAACCAAAACTACTTCCAAAGTGTCTGTTTAAAGTTTATGCCCACATATCTCATCAACACTTTGATCCCGTGGTTGAACTGCAGAAAAGATCCGTGAAAGGAACTCTTTTAAGTTCAAGACAGTTCCCAGGTGGCTTTGAAACAACCCAGAACTGTTAGTTCTCAAGGAAAGATTTCGGCCTCAAGCTTTTTATAGCTTGTTCTAGGAATATAACATCCTGACAGAGGGAAGAACTACCCAGGTTCTTCTCCTGTGAACTTTCAGCCTGTGGAAAGTGCTTATCCCTTAAGATTTTTGCCTAGCATTTCGTAGAGCCTGGTTTATAAAACCAGAGTGGGCTGCTGTCTGAGTTCCTTAGATGTGGTATATGTGAGGCACACACAGATAAGAATAAGACACTATCTGCTTTGGTGTACTGGCTTACAATAACCACTAGGTCCTAAGTTTATCGTGCCCCTACCCGCCTATCTATAAGGAAAAATCCTGCTTGTGTATAACTCAGTGTGTGTGAAAGTTTTGTTCGACTGCGTTCAGATAAGTTGGTAGACTGTACAGTGAACTTGCTTCACATTAAATATTTAGTTTCGTTTATTCAAGGGTTCAGTCTGATTAATGGATAAGAGTTGTCACCACTTCAGAATTCACTGAATTTATGGCATTGAAAGATATATAAGGGGCTGGAGAGATTGTTCAGCAGTTAAGAGCACTGATTGCTCTTGCAGAGGACCCGGGTTTGATTCCTAGCACTTACATGGTGGCTATGAACCATCCTTAACTCCAGTTCCAGGGGAATCCGGAGCCCTCTTCTGACCTCTGCGGCATTGCACGACACGGGTGCACTCACATACATGCAGGCAATACACTCATGCACATAGAAATAAAAATAGTAAATAAAAATAAAAAAAGAAAGACATATAAATGTTTCTTCTATGGCATAGCTTCTCTCTTGTTTTCATCTACATATAGAGTTATCAATGCCTACCTGTTATATATTATCTATAGAGATAGAAGCAGTCTTCAACATCAAGCCATCTTTGTGTTCATTTGTACTCTAACACTTGATAAAGTCTAGCTGGATGTTTGGAATACAAGAAGGCATAAAAAATATACTGAAAAACTTGTTAGGCAGAAAATCGTGAATGCATGTTGATTATTTATTGTTATTATCCCACTCAACTATAAAGAACTTTATTTATTTATTTGCTCATTTGTTTATATTTTTGCCAATACTGGGGATCAAACTGAGGACCTCATGCTGGTCTGGACTTTACCACTGAGCTGCAGCTCCCAGTGGTGAAACTAAATGTTTAAAAACTCACTTTTCTTTTTTTTTTCAAAGAGTTGCCAAGTTTATCTTCCTATATGAACCACATTATGGACTGTACATAAATTTTCTGAGGAATGGCAGATCAGAGCATTATACTTCAGACCACAAGGGACAGTAATTCCTTGTTCACTCCTTTGACTTTTCAGGCTTTAATCTTCAACAAATAAACTGTCATGATGTAAACTTCCCAATAGAGAGAACATCTTGCTGAAAGTTGAATGTTTACCCCCTCCAACACAGGTGTGGGTGTGCACAAACACACACACATCAAAAAAATATAAGATCAAAAGAAGTTCAGGCTGCTCATCATCCAACAGCTCATGGGGATCTGACTGCTTCCATTGGAGCCTTAAAAATGAAGGCTCGGTGAAATAATGATTACAAACTTTCGAGAGATTGATAAATAGCCACCTAATTTAACCTTGTGGGAGTTATTAACCCATCAAAACTCAGATAAGAAGTGAAAGTTGTTTTAAATCTTTAAGTTTGGCTGAAGTCGGGACATACTTCTGACACAGGACTTGGAGCAATGGCACTGGAACTAATCCGGAAGGAAACCTCCTCCCTGAAGACTAGCTCTCATGGTTTCAGAGGATACCATGAAAACTGTTAAGGGAGAAAATCTATCAGTGGTTCAATTCCAGCTGTAATGCTTAATAATCACAATGACAGAGAAAACTGTCTCTAACAGTGCAGTAGTGGAGCTTTTATCTTGGGCATAATCAACAGATATCTAATCTAACTGTACTTAAAGCATGCTCAATGCGAGGGAATTCATGTGTGGCACTGTAAATATAACCAAATACACATGGTTGGAGAGGCTACATCTGTCACATCCCTAGATAAATGTAACATTTTACTGTATGCAAAATATGTATCCTTACGTTTACAGAGAAGTATACCTGTCACCATTCATTAAAGAAGCTTCTTTTTTGCAAAAGGTGGAAACTTTCCGAGAATTCCACAATAGGTCAAATACAGAGACTAACTGTCTGTGAGATACCCAGCCCTAAGTGACACATCTACAATGGCTCATAGAAAATAGTGGAACACAAAGTAGAGAGAATATTAATGAATCTCTCAACTCTCACCAGTGAAACTTGCTCATGTAGTAGAATGTGATTAACACAGAGAGCCATGACTGTCAACAACGCAGAGAATAAGAGACTATAGGATGCATGTCCCTGGATGGGAATACTGTATTAAAACTCTGCCACCCCAGTGCTCAGGGAACTTTGCAGAAGAGGGGGCAGAAAGACCGTAAGTACGGCAGTGGGCGACCACAAGGAAACAGAGCTTTCCAGGTGACTGAGAACTTGTTCATATAAACTTACATCAGTGGTTACAGCATGCACAAGACTCAAACAAACTAAAACCAGTTAAAAACCCAATATAGAACTGGAGAAATGGGTAAGAAACCCCAACCTTAGCTGAGGAACTATTGACAGCTGGTCACTCTTGACTTCGGGAGAACTGGTCTTCTTTTTTTTTTTTTAAATAAATCATTTTCTTATTTGTTGATTCTTTTGTGTGTGTGTGTGTGTGTGTGTGTGTGTGTGTGTGTGTATCATACAGAACATCCCAAACAATCTTATTCATCTATATATCCACTTCCCAAATGGTACCCTCCCACAGCCTACCCACCCTCTCACTGGAGCCCATATACTCCGTCATCCCTGTTACTGTCCACTGTGTGCTTGGCACCCCCAGCCATTCCATCTGCTGAAACAAAATCTAGTCAGCCTATCTAGAGCTTCTTGTGTTAGGAAGATCAACTCTTCCTTATCTAGCAGCAATCAGTTGCTAAAATTCCTTTAGATAAGATTGGGGTCTACTGTTTATTTTCCCAGTTCTATGCTGGGTTACTGTCTGGGTCTTTAGACCACCCTGGCTAATAACTCAAAGGAAGGTATTGCCTGTCTGGCATTGTTTCTTGTTATGTAGCCTTTAGCTATATATATGGACTCTTAAAAAATTATATTGACCCTTTTTATCATTGGATATACTTTCCTTTTGGGTGTTTAAGACCCTACAATTGCCCAGATAAACCAATTTATTTTTACTCTTAAGGTCATTTGAAAATCTGTTCCTCAGGGGTCACATGGGATTGGGAGGAGCCCCTGGCTCCTTTATTTTACCAGTTCTGTCTCTGTGAAGATAAGTCAAAGATCCTGCTCGACCATAGCTAGCTTCGTTTGGAAGCATGAAGAAATGTTTCCTCTGTGTTGACCTTCCTCTTTGTAGACTGGACACTGGGTCAAGTCCATCTCGTGGGGTCTCCATGGCCTCCTTGATCAAGAGGACAGGTGACTCACCACAGGGCCAGGACATTTTGAGAGATGTTCATAGTCCCCTGGAATTTAGTTGACCTGGGAGGGCAAGGAGAAAAAACTGTCCTTTTTGTCCCTCTGACCAAATTAGTATAGGCCAAAAAGTATGGCAGTTAAATACCCAAGAAGGTTAGTTCCACCAGTCTAGTACTTTTAATTACCATGTGCCATGTAGATAAAGCTTGGGCAAAGACAAAACATTCTCATATAAACCTTGCCTAAACATATATTCTTTGATCTAGTTGTATGTATAATTTGTCAGTAGGTTATTGGGCTAATATGGTTCCCTCTGTATTTTTAGAAACTAGCTAGGCATTATTTATCTCTCATATTGTCTAACCCTTCCACCATGGTTTCCCCATTTAAGGTGCCCACATTTTTCCCATTTCTCCCCTAATAATACCTTTCTCCTATGGTCCTACCTCTCTTGGGCTTCTTCTTTCCCTTTATCCCCTACATTCCTTGTATAACCTTCCCTCCTCCCTCCCCTTAAGCCCATTTTTATCCATATATCCCATATTAATACCTGTCTCCTGCTGTTCTTCTGTTTCAAATTCTTTCTTTTCCTTTACCTCCCTGGATCCTTTTCATTACCCTGGTGCCTGTAGTTGCATCTGGATACATAATCATTTATCAGGATGTGTGCTAGATAGCTTTAGTTTCAACTGGACACACCTGGGTTGAGGGAGCCTTAGTTGGGGAATTACATCTATTGGAATGACCTATGGCCATGTCTGAAGGGCATCTTCTTGATGAGTGATGTGAGAGGGCCCAGCCAACTGTGGATGGTGCCACCCCTGGGCAGGGGAGCCTGAGTTGCATAAGAAAGCAGGCTGAGCAGGGGTCAGGGGAGCAAGCCAGTAAGCAGTGTTCCTCCATGGCCTATGCTGCAGTTCCTGCTTCCAGGTTCCTGCCCTGAGTTCTTACCTTGGGCTCCCTGATGAACTGTGACCTGAGAGTTGTAAGCGAAATAAACCCTTTCGTCCCCAAGTTGGTAGTGGTCAGAGTATTTTGTCACAGCAATGAAGAACAAACTAAGACAGAAATTGGTACGGAGAGTGGGGTATTGCTGTGACAGACTTGACCTTGGTGTTTTGGGGAGGATTGTGGAAGTGTTTGGAACTTTGGGCTGGAAAAGCCATTGCGTGTTCAGAGTTTGTTGCTGTGGAGCTTGGAACAGTTGTGCTGAAAGAGTTGTAGACGATGGAGGCCTGGCTTTGAAGCTTCAAAGAGAAACAGAGACTATCAGGGCTGTTCATGTGAGATTTTGGATTCAGAATCTGTGGGTTCTGGTCAGCTGGGGCTGAAGAATCAGCTGTGTTTAAGAAGAGACCAGAACCTGAAGCAAAACCTTTGCTTTACTGGGACAATTGATGCTGGTTAGCTGGGGCTGAAAAATCAGCTGTAAGTAACAAGATACCAGCATCACTGAGGTGAAGTCTTCTGGGAGGTATTTCCTCAGGATCAGCACACAGAGGCGACCCGAGCCTCTATCTCAAGCTGGAAGCAGGACTTGGTAATGTGTAAGAGTCTCCTGCATGGTTCTGGTGTCGAATGCGTGAAGGGGTCACAGAGAGCAGCTGAGGCTTGGCGTGCAGAAGGCAGGAAAGGCCACAGGTGAAAGTGCAGCTTCGGTTGCAGTTAAGACCCCAGGACTGAAGGGGTCATGGAGAGAAACTGAGGCTTTGCACCTGGAGAGGCAAGAAGAAGTCATTGGTGAAGGTGTAGCCTCAGTTTCAGTGGAGACCCCAGCTTTTTGGAGATGCCAGGACCGTGGGAAGACCACCAAGGACCGCAGTAGGTGTGGAATGGAGCTGGCCTGTGTCTGCAAGATGAGTTGTGTGTGCTGTGGATGGCAGAGTCAGGGAAGTGGAGTTTCCAGAACCCTTTGGAGGCCAGAAGATTGTGACTGAATCCCAGATCTCCAGCTTTGAGCTAATTTGCTGGACTTTGGTTTTGCTTAGGTGTGTCCCATTCTTCCCTTTGGAATAAGACAGTACTTGTTTTGGGTTTTACGAAAGCCCACCCACAGTTAAAAGACTGTTAAAAGAAACTATGAACTTTTAAGTGTTTGGATTTTTTAAGGAATGTGGGGTTTTTAATCTTGTACTGTCTTGTGTTGTGATATTAATATCATATCTTGGGGACAGAAATTGTAAAGTTATGGTTTAATAGTGATGTTTGTGTGTCAAGTTGATAAGGGGTCAGTTGTGCTAGATAGCTTTAGTGTCAACTTGACACACCTGGGTTGAGGGAGCCTCAATTGAGGAATTTCCTCTATTGGACTGGCCTGGGGGC
>NW_008338253.1:1993462-1996935 GCF_000622305.1 Nannospalax galili | reverse complement strand
GGTAGTGGTCAGAGTATTTTGTCACAGCAACGAAGAACAAACTAAGACAGGATGTGCTGCTAGGATCTACATATGAGGGAGAACATGTCGGGGTTTTGTTTTTTTTCCCTGAGTCTGTTACTTCACTTAGTATAACAGTTTCTAGTTCCATTTACCTGAAAATTTCATGATTTCATCTTTCTTTACTGCTGAGTAAATCTCCATCATATAAATGAACCATGTTTTCATTATCCATTCGTCAGTTGAGGGACATTTAGGTTGCTTCCATCTCTTAGCTATTGCGAAAAGAGCAGCAACAAACGTGGATGTACAAGTGTCTCTACAATAGGATGAGTTCTTTGGGTATATGCCAAGGAGTGGTATAACTAGGTCAAATGATAGGTTCATTTGTAGTTTTTAAGAGTTCTGCATACTGCTTTCTGTAGGGGTTGAACAAGTTTGTAGTCCCACCAGCAGTGGATGAGCATTCTTCTTTCCCCACATCCTCTCCAACGTTTTGTATTATTTGTTTTCTTGATCTTAGCCTGTCTGACTGGGGTAAGATGAAATCTTAAAGTGGTTTTAATTTGCATTTCCCTAATTACTAGTGATGTTGTACACCTCTTAAGATGCTTCTTATCCATCTTTTTTCTTTTCAGAACTCTCTGATCAGCTCCTTAGCCCATCTTTTTATTGGGTTACTTCCTGTCTTGATTCTTTGTTTTTTGAGTTCATTGTATATTCTGGATGTTAAATCTCTGTCAGATGTGTCACTGATGAAGATTTTCTCCCATTCTGTGGGTTTTCCCTTCACTTCCTAGGTTGCTTCTTTTGATATACAGAAGCTTTTTAGTTTAATGAGGTCCCATTTGTAGATTCTTGACCTTGTTTCCTGGGCAATTGATGTCCAGTTTAGAAAATCTTTTCCTATACCTATATCTTGTAGGTTATTGCCAATATTTTCTTCTAATAGTTTCAGAGTTTCAGTCTTGATGTTGAGGTCTTGGATCCATTTGGAGTTGACTTTTGTGCAAGGTGAAAGATAGGGGTTTAGTTTCATTCTTCTACAGGTAGACATCCAGTTTTGCCAGCACCATTTGCTGAACATGCGATCTTTCCTCCAGTGAATGTTCTTGGCCCCTTTGTCAGATATCAGGTGGATGAAATTGCAGGTACTCATATTTGGGTCTTCAGTTTTGTTCCATTGATCTCTGGGTCTATTTATGTGCCAGTACCATGTTGTTTTAATGACTATAGTTCTGGAATAGAGTTTAATATCTGGTATGGTAATCCCCCTAGCATTGCTGTTAGTGCTCAGGGTTGTTTTGGCTATCTGAGGTCTTTTATGCTTCCATATGAATCTTAGGGTGGTTCTTTCCAATTCTATGAAAAATGACATGAGAATTTTGACTGGCATTGAATTGAATCTATAAATGGCTTTTGGTAGGATGGTAATTTTCACAATATGAATTCTTCCAAGCCATGAGCATGGGAGATCCTTCCATCTTCTGATGTCTTCCTCAATTTCTTTCTTCAAAGATTTAAAATTTTCCTTGTAGAGTTCTTTAATGTCTTTGGTCAGGTTTATTCCAAGGTATTTTATTTTTTTTTTGGTGTCTATTTTTTTTTTGCAGCTATTGTGAAAGGGAGTGTTTCCATGTACTCTTTCTCTGATTGTTTTTCATTGGTATATAGAAAAGCTACAGACTTTTGTAGATTAATTGTGTAACCTGCCACTTTACTGAACAAGTTAAGAATTTCTAAGAATTTCTGGTGGACTTTTTGGCATTTCTGAAATATAATATCATATCATCTACAAAAAAGGATAATTTTATCTCTTCTTTTACAATTATTACTCATTTAATTTCCTTCTCTTGTCTTATTGCTCTTGCAAGTATTTCAAGCACTATGTTAAAGAGGAATGGAGATAGTGGTCAGGCTTGTCTGGTTCCTGATTTCAATGGGAATGCTTCCAGTTTTTCTCCATTTAGAATGATGTTGGCTGTGGGTTTGTTTTATATGTCTTTATGTTATGTTCCCTCCAGTCCAATTCCCTTTTAGTTGGGGGGTTTTGCATTTCTGTTTAAATTTCCTTATGTGTTTTGTGTCTGTTTAAGATGTTGATCTCTTCTTGATTTAGTTTTGGTGGTTCCCATGCTTTTAGATACCTGTCCATTTCTTTTAGGTTTTCAAATTTAGTAGCACATAGGTTTTTAAGTATTTGCTTATAATGTTCTGGATCTTTTTGGTGTCTGTTCTGACGTTTCCCCTTTCATCTCTGGTTTTGTTAATTTGGAGGTGCTCTTTCGTTCTTTTGATTAACTGGGCTAGTGGCCTATCAGTCTTGTTTATCTTTTCAACAAACCAGTTCTTGCATTCGTTGATTCTTTGTATTGTTTCCTTTGTTTCAATTTCATTAATTTCTGCTCTGATTTTTGTTATTTCTTCTTGTCTACTGGGTTTGGGTATCATTTGTTCTTGCTTTTCAAGTGTCTTGAGTTGCAATCTTAAGTCATTTATTGTGTTCTTTCTGATTTTTTGATGTAGGCACTTAGAGCTTTACACGTCCCTCTAAGGACTGCTTTCAACGTTCCCCAGAGGTTTTGTTGTGTTGTATTGTCCTTTTCATTTAGTTCCTGGAATAATTTTATTTCTCTCTTAATTTCTCCTTTGACCCATTCATCACTCAGTAGTGTGTTGTTTAATCTCCATGTGTTCATGTGGTTACTAGGGTTTCTTATGGTGTTGATTTTAAGCTTTATTGCATTGTGGTCTGATAAATGCATGGAATTATTTCAGTCTTTTAGTATTTGTTGAGGTTTGTTCTGTGCCCCAATATGTGGTCAATTTTGGAGAAGTTTCCAAGGGGCCCTGAGTAGAAAATATATTCTTCGGTGCTTGGGTAGAATATTCGGTAGATGTCTGTTAGGTCCATTTGATATATGGTATTGTTTCATTCAGATGTCTCTTTGTTAATTCTCTATCCTTTTCACCTATCTGATGGAGAAAATGGGGTATTGAGGTCCCCTACTATTAATGAGTTGGGATTAATCTGGGTCTTAAAGTCCAGTAGTACTGTTTTTATGAAGTTAGGTGCAACTGAGTTGGTGAACATATGTTCATGACTGTAATATCTTCTTGGTTTATTGTTCCTTTGATCAGAATGATGTGGCCTCTTTGTTCTGATTAGCTTTAATTTAAAGTCTATTTTATCAGATATTAGAATTGCAATGCCTGTTTTTTTTTTTTCTTAGTACCATTCGCTCGGTATATTTTTTTCCATCCTTTCACTTTAAGGTAGTGCCTGTCCTTGAAAGTGAGGTGAGGTTCTTGCAGACAACAAAAAGATGGGTTTTGTTTCTTAATCCATTCAACTAGGCTGTGTCTTTTGACTGGGGAGTTCAGTCCATTGATAATTAAAGTTATCAGCGAAAGATGTGTATTGAATCTTGTCATTTTTATTTCTGTTCGCATTTTTGATACAGCTGTGCATT
>NW_008338253.1:1985172-1993326 GCF_000622305.1 Nannospalax galili | reverse complement strand
AGATATTTTCTTTCCCCTTCAACTGTAATAGATATTTTGACTGAGTAAAGTAATCTGATTTGGCATCTGTGGTCATTTAGAACTGGGAATACTTTAGTCCAGGCTCTTCTGGCTTTCATAGTTTGCACTGAAAAGTCAGCTGTAATCCTTATGGGTTTTCCTTTATATGTGACTTGTTTTGCTTTGTCAGCTTTCAGTATTCCCTCTTTGTTCTGTATGTTTAGTGTTTTTACTGTGATGTGCCAGGGAGAGTTTCTTTTCTCGTCCTGTCTATTTGGTGTTCTATATGTGTCTTGTATTTGTATGGGAATGTATTTCTTTAATTTGGGGAAATTTTCTTCTACAGTCCTGTTGAAGATCTGGTCCATACCATTATCCAGAGATTCTTCTCCTTCCTGTGTGCCTATGATTTGTAAGTTTGGTCTTTTTATGGTGTCACACAATTCTTGCATATTACATTCTTGTGTTTTCTTAAATTTTTTATAATCTTTGCTTGAGTGGTCTAATTTTCCACTTTATCTTTAAGTCTTAATATTCTGTTTTCTATTTAATTCATCCTATTGGTGAGGCTTTCTCCTGTTGTTTCTAATTGGCGTACTGAGTGTTGCACTTCCTTCTTTTCAGCCTAAGTATTCTTCAGTATTTCTAACTCTTTTCTGAATTCATTCAGAAGTTTATCCCTATGTTCCTTCAGTTCTTTGATTTCTTTATTTGTGTGTTCTTTTAAATTCACTGAATTCTTCTATCATGTTTATAATTATTCTTTTGAGTTCCATGTCCTATGTTATCTGTAGGGGGTTCTGATTGTACTCCTCTAGGGGACTTGGTAGAGATATATTATTTTGGTTTTTCATGTTATTATTTTCCCTCTGTGACTTTCACATGTGAATTTCTTTTGTAGTTTCTGATTCTTGAGAGTCAAGCCTTCCTTTGTTGAGCTTAGATCTTTTTCTTTTTGTAAACTTCATGTGCCTTTGTAGTTTACTTGTTGGGCATGAAAAGAGCTGTTTGGTCTAGGCTTCAGGTTCTCTCTTTTGATTCCAAATTGCTTTTGTCTTCAGGAGTTCCCACAGAGGCCCAAGTGAGATGAGGCTCAGATGCTCTCAGGCTTTCTCTTAAGGTCTGGATCCCTTCAGGAAAGATACTGCCCTCAGGAATTTGGGGGCTGGGCTGGCCTGTGAACAGGGCCCAGGAAAGATGCTGGTCTCAGGAAGCTGGTGGCTATGCCACCCAGGAATGCAGAGGGAGGTGAGGATGGGAAGAGGCCTGGAGGGCTCCTGGGGACTGCTAAGAGAACTGGTTTTGTCTGTATGCAAAGGATCAGGAAGCAGTGGGGATTGTGGGCCTAGAGATCAGTCCAGGAATCTGTGGTTCCAAAACAAGAAATGGGCCAGTACCCATGCTGGCAGCTGGGAGAGTGAATGAAGCTGGTGGATCCAAGTCCTTGTGGGCTGAGGGACCCACCCAGGAAAGTTAGCATCACGAGGAAGCTGGTGGTTGAGTCACCCAGGGAAGCAAAGGTAGGTGGGGGCTAGACCATGCCTGGAGGGCTCCTGGGGACTACTGAGAGGAACTGCTTTGGTTTGGATGCAAAGGATCAGGAAGCAGTGGTGGCTCTGGGCCAAGATGTTAGCTCTGGTGTCTGGGGTGCCAAGACAAGAAATGGGCTGTACCCAGACTAGGAGGAGAAATGTGGCATGGGAGCTGGGAGGGTGAAAGAGGTTGGGGGAGTCAAGGCATGGTGGGTGCCACTTGAATTCCCCAGGAAAGGTGCTGGCACCAGGACACTGGAAGCTGTGCAGCCCAGGGAAGCAAGGGAGGTGAGGGTGGGACCAGTTCCAGTGGGCTCCTGGGGACCAGTAAAGGGGCTGGCACCAGAATGACCAGAGGCTGTACAGCCTAAGGAAGCAAAGGGACATGAGGATGGGACCAGGCCTAGAGTGCTCCTGGGGACCAGGAAAGGTGCTGGTACCAGGACGCCCAAACGCTGTGCAGCCCAGGGAAGTAAAGGCAAAAACTGACTTTTCACTAATAGAATTTCAGTAAAATTTTTAAAAATGTTTATTATTTTTATTTTATGTGTATGATCATATTGCCCACATGTGTGTAACTGCACACATGTCATGCAGTGCCCTCAGAGGTCAGGAAAAGGCGTTGGATCCCTTGGAACAGGAGTTACTGGTGTTTGTTAGCCACCATTTTGGTGCTGAGAATAGAACCTGAGTCCTCTGTAAGAGCACAGTGCTCTTAACCCCTAAGCCATCTCTCCAGACCCAAATTTTAGTAAATTTTAATGCACATGCCACATTTGAAAAAAAAAAATGTTGCTTAATTCAGGCTAAAACCATGCCGTAAGCCTATGGTTTGGGTCAGTGTCTAACCAAACTCTCAAAGTCTCATATGTTAAAGTCTTGGCTGTAGGGGTAGTGAAATTGGGATGTGGAACTTTGGAAGGCAAGGTAAAGTGCAAACAAGTGATGTCATTGGGGTGTGCACTTGAAGATGATACTGGGAATCTTGACCTGTTTCTTTTTTTTTTGGTGAAATAATGGTTTCCATTAGTGCTGTTCTTTTTTTTAATCCTAATGAGTTTATTGAGCTTGCTAATAGAGCATAGGGTGGGGGTTTATTTACAGAAGAGTGGGAGACCCCCCCGTTTATGGCCACGCTGAAAAGTCCACACTCAGTTATAGATCCTGTGACTTCCCAACAGCTGTACAAAATTCTAAGAGAGGTGCCTCATGGCCGTCTCAGCTTATATACCCTTACCCCTCCCCTACATGCAGCTAAGGTCTACTGCATGGGAGGGGTAACTGACTCCCCGCTCAACTCCTTGATGAGCATGGGAAGGAGGTGTGAGTACAGTGTGCCAGCATAGTGGTTGGAGGACACTTCCAGGTAACATTACATCCCTTCCTCCAGCTCTTACATTGTTTCTGCCAACCTCTGAACCTTGAAAGGGTGATAGGTATAGGATGATCTTCCTCCCATTGTGGCAAGACACTGAACTTTCAGGTCTCTGCATCATCTGTTTTACATGGGCTGTTGGTCCATTTCAGTGGTAGTCCATCTACTGTAAAAACACAAACAGCAAGAATCCAGAACATCTAAACAATGGCTGCTACAATAACTTAACCTATGGGCATAAACACAAATGTTTGGATTGTACTTTAGCAGGTACATCATATCCATCTAACAAAACAACTACAGTGGCTTCCCCAAGGGGGCCTATATCCTCCCCCTGACACAGGGGTTTGGCCTGCTCTACAGTTCCAGATGTGTGTTCCACCTCTAGGAGCAGGCATTATATCCAATCGAAAATTTGCTGGTTTTACATACACTAGATGCACCGATATTGCGTCAACCTGAACATCTTGTTTGGCATGTTGATATTGCAGCATTTGGAGTCAATTGTTGATCAGAATTATAGGGGACAGTTCTCCCCCAGCCATCTGTATATCACCTTCTGGCACTACGAAAAAAAACCATCCAGTGGCAGGGAGTTTCCAGCTTAGTCCAAGTTTGGTTTGTCCCTCTCCCATGCTCACATCATGCAATGCCTTCAACAAATAGGGTTTTTCCATTCACTTCTGGTGTACAGTCAACATTATTGGCAATGGCCTTTATTGTTTTGGGGACCTCTAGGGCTTCTCTGGCCAAGAACTCATAGGGGGAGCAACCCACTTCTGGCACTGGGATTTTCATTTAACAACAGTATGTTTTCTGGTAAGGCTTTCTTCCACCCCCATAGGGTTCCTTCTGTTATTAAGGCTATCTTTTTTTAAACTGTGTATTGGGAGATTTTTTCCCCTTTATTGCCATAGTTCTTTGTATTGCACTCCTTCCCCCACCCCTTTCCCTTTACCCTCTTTTTGCACATTTCTCCCTTAGTAACACCTTTCTCATACTACTCTTCTCTCTCAGGTTCCTTATTTCCCTTTACTTCCATGGGTCACTTCCATATTCCTGGTTCCTGTAGTTACATCAGGATATGTACTCACTTATAAGGATTTGGTGCTAGGATATCTCTTTATTTAGTTTCATAGGTATGATGTAAGTAATTTTATGTGCCACACACTCCCTGCCATTTTTATCTTGCACTCCCCAGAAAAGACCCATAGCAACAGGTCCACTTGATTTTGTACCAGAATCTTCAAAACTATGAAGTAAACCTTTTATCTTAAAAGTTAATGATTTAAGATATTTAATTGTGCAGACAGAAGGTGAACACAGAGTCCTAGTTCAAGTTGTTAAGTTATTATAAAAATGTGAATTTTCATTCAACATGTCATGTTAACAAAGAGAATGTTTCTCTGATACTGAAGAGGCTACAGAAACAATTCTAGTGTTTACTAAAAGTTTTCTAAAAGCTGTTCAGGATTCATAAATTTTCTGTTGACCCTCTCTTTTAGTGGCAAGGAAAAATGGAACGATAGTTAATTAAATATAATATCACACTGTGTCATAAGTAGAAACCAGTCAGGGCCAAAGAATGTAAGTCTTAGAAATTTTGTTTTCTGTTGTTTTTGTTTTGTCTTTTTGGAACAGAGTCTCACTGTAGCTTCAGTTGGTGTGGTATTCCCTATATAGACCAGGCTGACCTCGAACTCACAGAGATCCACCTGCCTCTTCCTCCTGAGTGTTGGATAAATTTGATTTTTCAGTATACCTAGTTATGGTATTGGTGCTATCTCTGCCTGGCAGAACTTTGGTCCTAAATAGCACTTCCCTGGACACCAAAGATAGAACAATTTAAGATAGGCACATTATTTTCCCCTGGAATTTAGATCAGTGAATGAATCTGATTTTTGCTAATATATAATTACAGCAGAGAGGAAAAGATTCTTCTCATGTTTTTGGCATTCTGATGTTTTATATTATATTTTAATATACCAGGCTGTAAAGGGCTTTCAAAAATACTAGAGATAATATTACACATGGTAGTAATACGTTTATTAAAACATTTAAATACATTTTTCTCACAATTAGATTCTATTTCAAACAAGTATTCTATTCTATAAATCCAAATGGGTTACCAGTGTGCTACATAGACTTTTTGTAACATATTTGGTCTACATCAGAAATAGTGTTTTGAGAGGACTGGAGAGAGAGACTGCTCATCAGTTGAGAGCACTGGCTGCACGTGCAGGGGATGTGTGTTGAATTCCCAGCACACACCTGGTGGCTAACAACCATCCCTAACAGAGGCTCCAATGCCCTCTTCTGGTCTCCATGGGTACCAAACACATGGTGCACTTACATACATGCAAGCAAAAATACACATGCACATAAGAAAAAAATGTGACATCCCTCTGCTTCCCTGGGCCTGCACGAACCACCGGCCCCTCTCCAGAACAAACCCAGTTCCTCCGTCCAGTCCCCAGGAGCCATTGGGAACTCTTCCTGCCCCCATCTCCCTTTGCATCTCTGAGTGTCACGGCCACCAGCTGCCCGAGACCAGCATCTTTTCTGGGCCTTGCTCCCAGGCCAGTCCAACTCCCAAATTCCTGAGGCCAAAATCTTTCCTGGAGGGATCCAGACCTTAGGAGAAAGCCTGAGAGCATCTGATCCTCATCTGACTTGGGCCTGGGAACTCCTGAAGACAAAAGCAATCTGGCCACTCCAGTATAAAATCAAAAAAGAGAACCAGAAGCTTAGCTGAATGAGCTTTTCATGCCCAAAAATAAACCACAAAGGCACATAAACTTTACAAAAAGAAGCAGAGCTAAATTTGAAGGCTTGAGTCTCACACAAGAATCAGAAACTACAAAAGAAATTCACATGTCAAAATAACAAAGAAAAAAATAATAACATGAACAATCAAAATAACTTACCCCACCAAATTCCAATAGTACTCTAGAGGAGTACAATGAGAACCCCCTAGAGATAATGCAGGACATGGAACTCAAAAGAACAATTATAAACATGATAAAAGAATTCAGTGAATTTAAAGAACACACAAAGAAATCAAAGAACTGAAGGAAGCTAGGGATAAACTTCTGAATTAATTCAAAAAAGAGCTGAAAATATTGAAGAATACTCAGGCTGAAATGAAGAAGGCAGTGAAACAGTCAGTAAGCCAATTAGAAATGACAAGAGAAAGCCTCAACAATAGGATGAATGAAATGAAAAACAGAGTATCAAGACTGGAAGATAAAGTGGACGAACTAGACCACTCAAGCAAAGAGTATGAAAAATTTATGAAAGCACAAGAATGGAATATGCAGCAATTGTGTGACACCATAAAAAGACCAAATTTATGAGTCATAGGTATACAGGAAGGAGAAGAATCCCAAGATAATGGCATGGACCAGATCTTCAACAGAATCGTGGAAAAAAGTTTCCCAAAATTAAAGAAAAATATGCCCATACAAATACAAGAAGCATATAGAACACCAAATAGAGAGGACTAGAAAAGAAACTCTCCATGGCATATTATAGTAAAAACACTAAATGTACAAAACAAAAAGACAATACTGAAAGCTGCAAAAGAGAAACAGTAAGTTTCTCTTACTGGAAACTTCTCCAAAATCGACCATATACTGGGGCACAAAACAAACCTCAACAAATAGAAAAAGATTGAAATAATTCCATGAATTCCATCAGACCACAATGCAATAAAGCTTACAGTCAACACCTGAAGAAGCCTTAGTAATCACAGGAACACATGGAGATTAAACAACACTCTACTGAATGATGAATCGGTCAAAAGAGAAGGAAAGAAATAAAAGTATTCCTGGAATTAAATGAAAAGGACAATACAACACAACAAAACCTCTGGGACACACTGAAAGTGGTTCTTAGAGGGAAGTTTATAGCTCTAAGTGCCTACATCAAAAAATCGAAAAGAACACAAATAAATGACTTAACATTGCAACTCAACAGACTTGAAAAGCAACAGCAAACAAAACAACCCAGCAGACAAGAAGAAATAACAAAAATCATGGCAGAAATTAATGAAAACAAAACAAAGAAAACAATACAAATAATCAATGAATCGAAGAGCTGGTTCTTTGAAAAGATAAACAAGATTGAGAGACCGCTAGCCCAATTAACCAAAAGAAAGAAAGAGGACCTCCAAATCAACAATATCAGAGACACCAAAACTAAACCAAGAAGAGATCAACAGCTTAAAAGGACCCATATCACAAAAAGAAATTGAAACAATAATACAAAACCTCCTGACTAAAGAAAGCCCAGGACCAGGTGGATTTACAGCAGAATTCTATCAGGCATTTAAAGAAGATCTACATCCAATATTACTTAATGTATTCAAAAAGATAGATAGAAATGGAGGGAGAACTTCCAAATTCCTTCTATGAAGCCAGCATCACAGTAACACCAAAGCCAGGTAAAGATAGAACCAAAAAACAAAACTATAGATCCATATCCTTAAATGAACATAGATGCAAAAATTCTCAACAAGATACTTGCAAACCACATACAGACACACATCAAAAAGATCATCCACCATGATCAAGTCAGTTTTAATATACGTAAGTCAATAAACATCATAAATCATATAAATGGGCTCAAATACAAGAAGCACATGGTCATCTCAATAGATGCAAAAAAAGGCCTTTGACAAAATTCAACGTGCATTTATGTTCAAAGTCCCAGAGGGAAGTGGACTGGAGAGAACATACCTCAATATAATTAAAGCCATATACAACAAACCCACAGTCAACATCATTCTAAACTGAGAAAAACTGGAAGCATTCCCATTGATATCAGGAACCAGACAATGCTGTCCACTAGCTCCATTTCTCTTTAACATAGTACTTGAAACTCTTGCAAGAGCAATAAGACAAGAGCAGGGAATTAAAGGAGTAATAATTGGAGAAGAAGAGTTTGAATTATCCCTTTTTGCTCATGATATATTATACTTAAGAGATGCCAAAAATTCCACCAGAAAAACCCTAGAAATTATTAACACGTTTTGTAAAGTGGCAGGTTATAAAATTAACATACAAAAGTCTATAAGCTTTCTATATACCAATAAAAAGCAATCAGAGAAAGAGCACATGGAAACACTCCCCTTCACAATAGCTGGAAAAAAAAATATCTCAGAATAAACCTGACAAAAGACGTTAAAGACCTCTACAATGAAAATTTTAAATCTTTAAAGAAAGAGATTGAGGAAGATATCAGAAG
>NW_008338253.1:1977436-1985131 GCF_000622305.1 Nannospalax galili | reverse complement strand
ATTGTGAAAATGACCATCCTACCAAGAGTCATATATAGATTCAATGCAATGCCAATCAAAATCCCCATGACATTTTTCAAAGAATTGGAAAATAGTATACTAAGATTCACATGGAAGCACAAAAGACCTTGGATAGCCAAAACAACCCTGAGAACTAAGAGCAATGCTGGGGGGATTACTATACCAGATTTTACGCTGTATGTAAAATTTTTTCCTATTTTCTGAAAGTAAAATAGCTTTTTAAAGATCTATTTTATTTTTAATTACATGTATATGTGGGTTCAGGTATATGTGTATCTGAGTGCCCTTGGAGACCAGGAGACTGTTCTGGAAAAGCAGTACATGCTCTTAAGTGCTGAGCCATCTTTCCTGCCCCAGTTAAATATATTTTTTTATTAAAGTATTCATTATTTTTTATGTGTATGAGTGTATTGCCTGCAGGTATGTAAGTGCACCCATGTTGTGCGATGCCCCTGGAGAACAGAAGAGGCTGTTGAATCCCCTTGAACTGAAGTTAGGGATGGTTGTTAGCCACGATGTGGGTGCTGGGAATTGAACCTCAGTCCTCTGCAAGAAGAGCCAGTACTCTTAACCACTGAGCCATCTCTCCAGCCCCTAAATACAAATTTTTTAAAAAGGATCTGCTTTTTCAACTTCATCAGAATTCAATACAGCAAAAGAAAAAAGCCATGGTTCTTTATAGCACCAACTGTTGTTTTCTTTATGATTATTTTGCTCATTAATTGTTGCTAAATGCAGAAATATCAGCCCACTTTGTGTCACAATTACAAAATAACAAGACAAAGTAATTTCTAAAGAAGACTTTTTTGTTGGTTCATAGTTTTGAAGACTGGTGTTAGCTTATAATAATAAAATACCTGAGATTATCAATTTATAAATAGAAAACATTCATTTTGGATCACAGTTTTGAAGATGCTAATTAGTGATTATTTAGTGTCATTGTTTTGGGTCTGTGATGAGGTAAAATAGCATAGATGCACATATAAGCACAGAATGGCCTGCCTCAAGTCTAGAACACAAAAGAGAGTATGTGGGAACCAGGGAATCACAGTCTTCTTCAAGGACTAACCCTAACCCTTAGCCCCTGAGGACTTCTTACTAAAGTCTACTTCTTGAACATCTCAGTAGTTCCCAAGAAAACCTCCCTTGGGTAAAGGTGTTATCTACACTGACATTTCTAGAATGTTTGGCATCATAAAAGCACAGAATTGGACAATATAATGTGGCACAGGCCTCATAATGCTGCAATGTATAGCAACAAATAGGATGCTATGTGGGTGTAGAGAGAGAAAACAGAATATGGGGGTAGCTTTGCTTAATAATTACTCTCACAGTAACTTACCCATTCCCACATGTGTAGTAACTCGCTCACATGAGAAAGGCATTTCTCCACTAATAAAGGCTCTTACCCTGTGACCCAAATACTTCCCATTAGGCCCCATCTCCAAATACTTCTACACTGAAGAATTAAATTTCAATGCCAAGATCTTTTGGGGGGCACATACTCGGGCCATACCAAGAAATGGTCATCAGACAACTAAGTAGCTGCCCATGGTCACTAATCCTTTGGGAAATCCTGCTCTTGTATACCATTTTTGACAGGGCTTCTTAGACTTTTTTCCAATCATAAGCCTTCTTTGCACAAGAAGTTTTTACACGATCCCATATAATAAGTATATAAAATAGGCATACAAAAACAAATACTGATAATAGGTTATGAAAAAACTTACTTTAAACATTTCTTCAGTATATGTATAAACTTATGAATTAAAGACAAAAACAAATTTTCATATTATTAAGAGGGATGTGCTTTTTAAATTTCACATAACTAAATTTTAGATGAATATTTGATACTGCAGGATATAGAGAATCTTCATAAAGTATGCTTTACATAAATACATAGTACAAAGTGGGAGAGGTATGTTTAGAACAATTCCAGATATATTGGAAACTTTGTTCTCATCCCAAGCCTAAGTTCATTCAGTGTTTTTTCATGAACCCCAAGTCAGCAACTCAAACAGCAATTTTAAAATGAAATATTCTAATATAGATACAGTCCAAAGATCTACTAATTTATGCTTGCACACTGAGGAAGGATCTTAGGAAAATATCAAAAATCTTTGTTGTCTATAACTTTTTTCTATAAGCACAGAAAAGTTTGTATGTACAGTTAACATTGCAGTTCCTAACACAAAGCAGTGCTGGATCTGAGCTGAACTGTATTGGCATCATTCACTGAGGCTGTGTGTTATGATTGCATGCACAATGCCAAATCCTCATGTTATATGTTCAACATCAAGGCTGTAGTGAAGCATATCATGAAAAATGGATAAATATTCCCTGAAATTCTTTGGATATGGTGCATATGTGATTTTTAATTAATTTTGTTGTTGTAGGTTCAGGAATCTTTTACTGTGGCAATTTTTTTTCATGAACTCTATCTACATTCAGTTATATGACTACAAATGGGGTTACACCATCCAGAGTGTAAAAGGCCGTCTTAAAACCATAGAGTCAAACAAGACAAAAAAACTCAAATAGACACATGCCACAGGGTTTCTACATGAAAACTAGCAGCCACTGGACATTGGTTTAGAACCACAGATGAGTGCCCCTGTTTGTTTGGGGGAAACATCTGCTTCTTATAGCATCTAGGAAGCTTGAAGTTTTCTTACGTACTTTAATGATTAGGGGTACAAACAAATTTGTAATAAGAATTTTCAATGTGGAACTAGGTTGAGAAAGCATTTATTGAACAGAGAAGTGCAGAGGAGCATAGAGAAAAAGAAATGGGAAGGAAGGAAACATGACAGAATGCAGGATTTACCTGCAGGTAAGACATTTACATTTTTTAAAAAATTATTGAATTTTTGCAATTTTCATACAATAAAATTTGATAGTATTTAGATACCCCACTTTATTCACACCTCCCCTTATTGCCACCCTGCCCTATTTAATATATTATATACGTATACATACATATATAATATATATGGCCTATAAAGTCAGATATGTATCCCCAAACTCCTTCAGTGTGGGTTCATCCACTGGAGCCTGGTTAATCTACCAAAAGTCCCATTCCTGTAAGAGACTGTCACTCCTTCTCCTCACAGCAATGGTGACAACATGTTTAAGTACCATGCAAGCTCAATCCGGACAACATCCAAACATAGACATGAGGCATTTAATTTAAGTTATGCAACTTCACTGGTGTGGGTGCCAACAAGTGTTGGGACCATATTTCCCATGACACTTAAATCCATAAAGCCTTCCTAATGGTTTTCATGCATAAAATGTATCTATGTGCAGATGTACATTAGGTTGAGGACTGATCATAACCAGACAGATCTTCAAAGGACTCGGGATCCTCGAAGAGATGGATATCTCTTCTAATCTGGTTAGCCTGGGGAGCACTGGAAAGCAAGTGTAATTTAAACATACAGAAGACTACATAAACATTTTATAATATTTGAAAAAGACATCAAGATACAAGTGTGGAACTAATGACAATCACATAGAACTAGAACTGCTTGGTACACATGAATTTTCTGACCTGTATCCTGCTATTGTTTCTGTTATTTTTGTTATCTGTCTATAGAATGGTATAAAAGTTATGAGATAATGATTGTGATTGTTCTTGCCTTTGGTTTTAATCAGTGCTGGGGGTGTCCAGGGCCCCTCCTCCATTTTTCTGGCTAATGGTGTGCTGATTCTGCTACAAGAGCAGATCTCACGTAGACTCAGAGAATCGCAGGTTGGGAATATTTTTTTTATGTATTATTTTTTATGTGTATGAGTACAATGCCTACATGAATGGAGGCGTACCTGTGTCATGCAATGCCCTTGGAAAACAGAAGAGGGGGTCAGATCCCCTGAAACGGGCATTACAGATGGTTGTTAGTCACCATGTGGGTGCTGGAAATTGAACCCAGGACCTCTGTAAGAACAGTCAGTGCTCTTAACTGCTGAGCCATCTCTCCAGTCCCAGGTTGAGAGATTTTAAAGGCAATTGTCTCCTTTGCAAATGAATAAACTGAGACTCAGAGTTGTTATGAAGCTGATTTGAATATGGGCCAGAAATTTCCTTAATGGCAATGCAATGCCAGTATCCCAATTCAGCTGTCCTTAGAGGAAAAGCTCCTTATTCAAGGTTTTAAATAGCTGCAATGACTGTAAGATATGCTACTAGCAGTTGAGGATGATTAGTATTCTGTATCAGTGCAAATGGTGACTGTGAGTGTCAGCAATAACAAAAATCAGTCAATTAGTTGAAAAACATAGATTGGTGATGCATTCATTTGGAAAATCATTTAATTATACTTGCTGCCTATTCTCAGATAAAAAGCATATGAACAATGAAGATGGAGGTAAGTGTTCAATAAATTTTCTAGATGATTAAATGTCACCCCTTGTGATGGCTAATCCTGGGTGTCAACTTGACTGGATCTGGGATTAACTGAAATAAAAGAGATCTTCTTGATTGGATCATCTGAAGCTGGAAGACACACCCTAAATGTGGGTGTTACCTTCCTATGGCAGCCCGTATAAAAGACCAAGGCAGAGGAGAACGCCAGGCTTCTTGCTGCTTGCCTTCTCTCTCGCTGGTGAGTTCATCTTGCTGCTGTAGACTGAAGACTAGCTGATCATTTGGAATTTGTCAGACCTTCAGCACCAGATCGGGACTACTAAGACATCCAGCCTTGTGGACTGAGTGACTACGGATTTTCAGCCTCTCCAGTGTGGTGCAGCCATTGTTGGACTACTCGGACTCTGTCCTGTGAGCTGAGCTGATAAATCTCTATACATATATTTTCATTCTACCAGTTCTGTTTCTTTGGAGAACCCTAACTAATACACCCCTCATCGGTGATTAATAGTTTGCATGGTTTTAAGAAAACAAATTTTAAAATATGATTGAGATATCTAGTGGCACTTTGTTATAGGGGGCTTGAAGTATTTAAATACTTTCCCAACTGTATTATTTCTATTTAATAATCAGATATGATTAGGTAAACGAATAGTAGGCTTGTGGTCATTTCATTAATATTAGTAAACTCCTGAAATAAATTTATTTTAAACAAAATTTATTTTATTTCACTGGTTAATTTTCCATATTAGATTATGAAATAAAAAGGTAGAAAACAACTGGAATCTTTGACATAAGCTGCTTTGAATATGAGTTCACATAGAGATAGTGTAAGTGTTTTGACAGATTTTTTTTCAACAGAGTGATAAAAAAGAAGAGCTGTGGCAGTTTCTTCCTCTCTCCATGCCCTTAAGTGTTTTCCTTATGCACTGATTCTGTGCTTACTCGTGTGACATGCTTTGCTTAATGAGAAAATAGCAAATGTGGCATGAACAAACTGGAAGGGTGCTTGAGTTGGAGCTTGCTGTTCTTTGCTATCCTTGGGAACCCTGTAATCACCACTACTGAATGAACCAAAGCTATCCGATTTTATGATGAGAAACACATGACCAAGATATCAATGAAGCTGGCAAATGACTGTTCACCAGCTTGAACTTTTGTTCTCATGGAGAATCAGCCTCAGTAGGAATAACAAAAGACTACAATTAAAATCTACCAACACCTCCACCTCACAGATTTAACATTAGACAACCCACAAAGAAGCTTCTTCTTTAACGCTTTGTTTGTTTATTTCTTTATCAGTTTTTGTGTCCATTTTCTTTCTTTTTTTAATGAATCATCTTTTAAAATATATATTTAAGCTATTATTTTTGTTTTATTTTATGTGTATGAGTGTATTGTCCACATGTATGTAATTGCAACTGTGTCATGCAATGCCCACAGACATTAGAAGATGGTGTTGGATTCTCTGGATCTGGTATTAGAGATGGTTGTTAGCCACCATGTGGGGGCTTGGAACTGAACCTGGGTCCTCTGCAAGAGCAGCCAGTGCTCTTAACCACTAAGGATCTCTCCAGTCCCCATTTTTTTTTCATTTTATGATCACGTTTTTTCGTCTCCTTTTCTTTTCTCTTACTCTTCTTCCAATTCTCCTCATTACTTTTGTTTTGCTTTACTGTTGCTTCTTTTCTTTCCTTTACCCTGCCTCTTCCTTTATTTCGTGCAATTAATTTTAATTTTACTTTAAATAATTCTGAAAGTCTTAATTTGCACAAAATTATTTTTGCCATTTTCTATTCTCATTGGTATTATTATCTGATTTAAATGATTTTAAATATATTTGTGTATGTCTCGTTTAATTTGGTGTTGTTTCTGTTATATAGCTTCTTTCCTTCTCTCTGAGTGGTACTCAGAATTGGGCCTTGAAGAAAAGGCTCTTTTTTGAGAAGAATTACACACCTAAGTAGATGTATAATTTACATCTTTAAAACACAGAAAACATGAAAAATCAAAGCAATATGACTTTTCCAAAATTCACAATCTCTATGATAACCAAATGCTATGAAACTGAAGTAACTGAAATTGTGGTCACAGAAGCTTTCAAAATCTAGTTTTAAACACAATTGATCCTTCAAAGGGGATTAAAACAAGTAGATAAATCAAGTAAGGAAACCCACTCAGGAGATAGTTTTTTTTAATATATTGGATAAAAAAATTAAAAGGAAATCTTGCTTTTTGAAAAAAGCAGGTATTTTAGAAATACAAAACACGGTAAATCAAATGAACAATGCAATGGAAAACTTCGCCAATATGCTATGTCAAACAGAAAAAGCATTATGACTTATACAAGACAAGACTGAGGAAATATCACATTCATAAAGAAATAATTATAAGAATGATTACAATTTCACAAATTGTGGAACATGATCAAGAAACTAAACCTAAGAATTTATGGTACAAAGGAAAGAGCTGAGATACAAGCTAATGACATAAAAATGTAATCAATGAAACTCTAGTAAAAAAAACCTCAAATCTAGAGAGAAATGAACATGTAAGCACAAAAGTTATTTAGAAATCCAAATGGATACAACCAGAAAGAATGTCTCTACAACACATTATAGTGAAGATGTCAAAAATCAAAGAGAAGAATACTGAAAATCTATAAGAGAAAAATGGTATTTCACTTACAAAAGTAAACACATCAGCATAACTTCAGGCCTCTCAGCAGAATCTCTAAAAGCCAGGAAGTGTGGTATGGTATATGTCAAGCTCTGAAAGTAAATAACTGCCAACCAAGGTTACTATGTCCAGCAAAGTTAGCCTTTAAAGTCAATAGAAACATAAAGACCTTCCAAGATAAACACAAACTAAAGGAATTCATGACTGTTGAGTGATCTCATAAAAACAAATATTGCAAATTTTTCTCATATGCAGAATCTTGATTATTTTTGAAGACCATAAATAGAATGGTGTTTCTTAGAGAGGAAGGGACACAGCATAAGGGAGGAGGGAAAGAAAAGAGGGTAGTGGGGACACTGTGAATGAAGTATATGCTGTACGTGGACAAAGAGATCTATTAATTATACAACTAATGCACTTAATATACAGAAAAAAGGTCCCACAGACTAAATAACTGGGTAATTTTACTTAAAAATTTACTCAGATATGAACACAATCTTTCATGTTAAGAACAGCTTAACTAATTTGATATATATTTTAGTCTAGATCTGAGTTTGAAAAGGTTCAAGATAATCTAACATTTACAGGCCAAAGAGCTCTGACAATTACTAAATGCTCTTGTGGGGAAA
>NW_008338253.1:1958913-1977281 GCF_000622305.1 Nannospalax galili | reverse complement strand
TCTTGTTTCTGAAACTTTAAATATAATATTTTATTAATTCTATGAGAATTTCATATATGCATATGATGTGTTTTGATCATATTCAAACCCCACTTTTTTCTGAAGTTTAAAATTATCTCAATTTCCTATCAAAATGCCACAGATTATTTTGAATTGTTTTGGGAAAAGAAGGCCGTACAATGGTTCAAGGCCATTCTAGTTTGACATGAATCTTAAGAAGTAACTGCCATAATTGCCCCTGAGTAACCCTGGTCAGTTGGCCCTGCATAGTTTCCCAGCATTCTCTAACTAAAGAAAACCATTAGAGTGCTGTGTTTGTGGAGCTTTACAACCAGACCTTTAGCACTCCCTGACATCTTTGAGATTAGTCTGAGTAAAAGCAGGTGCTGTCTGGCATGGACAAAGCCTGCCCACTGAGCAGGCCTCTTTCCTCTGACACAAATTGTGGGGATCCACTTCTCTTGCTGGCACCCTTGACCATGCTCTGTCTCTATTTCCCCCAATAAATCACATTCTGTGCAATCTTCAATTTATCTGCCTCTTCAGTTTCTCAGCTCCATCCACTTATACCGGTCAGTTTTTTTGCTTAAATTTCCCTAGAACAAACACAGATGTAAAAAATCCTCAGCAAATGAAATTGTAAATTGGGCATTTTTACTCAAACTCCACAGCACGCTGGAATCACTGGAGAGAGCTATAAACATACTGATTCTGGGTCCCAGCCCTAAGAAATTCTGATGTATTAAATACAGTGTTTGGCCTAGAAATAGATATATTAAATAAGTTATTGGTACAGATTAATATTGCATAGTACAGATCAATGAAAACATACTTGCTGAGGCTGTATGATCTACATGGAAAAATACTACATATCTTAAGAGGAAAATGTAGAAAACAATCATATTATAACACTTCTTTAAATATTAAACACACTCCAAACAACTCCACATTAATTAACTGCATACTAAAACAATGAGAAACAGATATAACATCTTTCGGGTTTGATCACTGCTGAGGAGGAAGGGGCATGGATGATGTCACTGAGGAAACATAAAAATGTTTTTATCTTCAAAAGATTTAATTTCCTCTTCCCTTTTTATTTTCTGTGTAGAAAACCAAATCAAAGACCTTCACTATGCTAGGCTGAGAGTGCTTGTTTATTTTTTTGTATCTTTACTGTATTTTTAAAAATTTATAAATCAGACTAAATTAATCAATCACAGTGTAGAGCTCTCATATTTCATAGAGCACAAAGGAAATGGTGACATGTCCCTAATACCTTTTCTTTCATTTACAATGTACATTTTCAAACTTAACATATATTCAATACACAAAATAATGGATTTCATTATAACATTTCAAATATGTATCTTGAACTTTTATCACATTCACGCCAGTTACATTCTCTTGTCCTCCTCACCAGTCTGCCTCCTCTTTCCAAATCATTCACTTCCTACTTTCATATCTTTTATAAAAATATAGCTTCTGGGGGCTGTAGAGATGGCTCAGTGGTTAAGAACACTGGTTGTTCTTGCAGAAGACCTGGGTTCGAATTCCAGCACCCATATGGCATCTAACACCTGCCTGTAACTCCAGTTCCAGGGGATCTGATAGCCTCTTCTGACCTCTGAGGGCATTGAACAACACAAGTGCACCTACCTACATGCAGGCAATACATGAGTACACATAAAGTAAAAATAATAAAATTTAAAAATTTTTAAAAATATAGCTTCAGGGACTAGCAAGATGGCTCAGCATACAGATGGCTCAGTACTTGCTACCAACCCTGGAGACCTAGTTTCAGTGCCCAGAACTCACATGGTGGAAAGAAAGAACTGATTCCCACAAGATGCTCTCTAAACTTCACATGAGTGTGCACATGTGTACACACATGTACATAAAAATACATGATTGTAATATACATACACATATATAGCGTCTATATATGAGAAAATATGCACTAGTAGACACTGTAGGACTTGTTTATTTTACTTAATAAGATGATCGGTTCCATCCATTTTCTTGCAAATGACATTTGTTTTTCCTTTATGGCTGAACAAAACTCCATTGTGTATATATATATACCACATTTTCTTTATCCATTCATCTGTTAATGGACACCAGGCTGATTCCATATCTTGGCTATTGCGAATGTCAACAAACATGGGTGTGTAGGCAGACCTACTGTATGTTGACTTAGATGCCTTCAGGTATGTACGCTCATAGCTGTATAATACAGTAGTTCTAGTTTTAATTGCCTTTGAAGAACCTCCACACTGAGTTCCATGGTGGCTAATCTTTAGATTTTTGTCATATGGTCTTGCTATGTAGGCCAAGACGTCCTTGTGATTGTGTTTTCCTACCTTTGCGTCCCAAGTGCTGAAATTACTGGTATTCACAACTATGACAAGCATAAAAATTATTGAATTTCTTGAAAAATAAAAGTGTTAAGCTGACCCTGAATAGGACAGCTATTTCAAACCTCTACCTCCCAAGTATCAGGGATCATTGTGGAATAGGAGGTGGAAAGATTGTAAAGGCCAGAGGGGGTGGATGACCACAAGGAAACAGAGTCTTCCAGACAGCTGGTCATTTACTCATATGAATTCACAGCAAGGATGACAACATGTACAAATCCTATGCAAGCTAAAACCAGACAAAATCCAAGCATAGTTATGGGGAAGTGGGTAAGAAATCCCAACTCAACCTAAAGAACTTTTGGAAAGTGATGGCTGCTGGGAGGGGAGAGAAGACAGTGTCTTACAGGCCTGGGACTCTTGGTGGACCCAGTGAATGGATCCACACTGAAGAACACTGGGGGACACAAATCATACTCTATAAGGCTTATTATAGTATTATCTGGAAGTTCCTCTGACCACTATGGTGTCAAGCTATAATCCCACCTCCTTCCCATGCTCCGTGGAAGAAGTCAAGGGGGAAGCCAGTTACCCCTCCCATCCAATCAGTTGACCTTAGCTGCATGAGGGGAGGGGCTAAGGATATACAAGCCGAGAACACCATGAAGCAGGCCTCTCACCATTTTCTGTGACTGTTGGGAAGCCACAGGATCTAAGTTTGAGTGTGGACTTTCCAGTGCAACCATAAATGGGGGGGGTCGCACCCACTCTTCTGTAAGTAAATCAGCACCCCAGGCTCAGTTACTAAGCCCAATAAACTTGTTAGGATTTTCCAAACAGCAGTTTTGGAGAATTCTTGCTTCGGGTTTTTATAAGGATGGTGGGAGGAGGGAACCAGATGCCACATGCACCTTCCACCAGTGAATTTGACTTTGACATTACACACACACACACACACACACACACACACACACACAGGCATATATATGAGAATTCATTAAATTGGGGGCATAGTGAGAGGAAGTGGGGAGAGGGGAGTGAATCTAAATGCCATAAAACTATATCATATGAAAACCACAAAAATTCAATAATAAGAGCTGGAGAGTTGGCTCAGCAATTAAGAACACTGATTGGTCTTGCAGAGCACCTGGGTTCAATTCCCAGTACCCACATGGTGGCTAACAACTGCCCATAACTCCAGTTCCAGGGGAATCCAACACTGTCTTCTGACCTCTGAAGGCATTGCATGACTCGGGTGCACTTACACACATGCAGGCAATACACTCATACACATAAAATAAATATAATAAAATATATTTTCTCAATTTTTATTGAGTTTTTGTACATTTCATACAAATCAATTAATCAAATTTAGATACCCCCCTCCCCCGTTCATCCCCCAGCCCCCCACCAGACCTCATGTATTCTGCCATACATGTTAAGTTTTATCCACTCAAGTATTTGTGCCCAGATGTCCTTCAGTACAAATGTATTTACTGGAGTCTAGTCAGCCAATCTAGAGGTTACAATCAAGGAATACTCTCCCTCACCCAGTAGTAATAGATCTCCAATAGTTCTCAGTCTAGGACAGGCCCACCATCCATTTCTCTCCCCCGACACTGGGTCCTTGTCTGATTGAGTTGGCATGGGTCCTGTGCTCGATGCCACCATTGCCACAAGTTCACCTGTACAAGCTTCCAGTGGCATGAAAGCCTCTACTTCCTGGTGTTCAGGAATCAGCCCTGTCTCTTACAATCTTTCTGCTCCCTCTTCCACAATGGTCCTTGAGCCATGAGGGGGTAAAGTTTAATATAGGAGTCCTATCCAGGGGGACACACTCTTCAGTCTCTTATTCTTTAAAAGTTGGCAAGTTGTGGCCTTCTGCATGCATCACACTCTGTTGTATAAAGAAGTTTCACTGGAGAGAGTTGAGGGAATTGTCTTGTGTATCCTAGGACAGCTGAATAGTGTGAAATGTCCTTGAAATTGTGATTCTCTTGTCTTTGCCCTCCCCCTCCCCCAGTGTTGGGATTACAGTTATGTGCCACCATGCTTTGTTTAACAGGTTTTTTTGCATTTTTATTTTTGATTTTTTAAGAGTTAGAGAAGGAGGACCATGAACATATGGAAAGAGAGTCTTACAGGCTTCTGGAACTTTGCTCATATGAACTTAAACCATGGTTACAGCATGCACAAGACCCATGCAAACACAAGTAGATAAAAGTCCCACATAGAACTGGTGAAATGGGCAGCAGGCCCCAATCTTACTTGAAGAACTATCGGGCAGCTGGTTACTGCTGGGTGAGGAAGAGCTGATGTTCTTTAAGGGAGTGACTCTAGATAGGCTGACTAGACCCCAGTGGATGAACTTTTACTGAGGGACATCAGGAAACACTAACTTGACTCAATAGGCCTTAACATAAATGACAGAATGCATGAAATCCATTGGGGGTGTTGTGGGGAGGGTGACAAGAGGGAAGCAGGTATAAAGATGATTCAGATGTTGTGTATGAAATACAGAAAAATTCAATAAAAAAGGAACACAAATATAAAGTACTGCTTTAAACAGTGATGGAAGCCATCACCAAACACCAGTTATTAGCCACATTAGTATCATTATTAGCAACAATACTTATGTTAAAACATTTAAGCTTATAAAGTTTAAAATCACAGTCATCCTTAAACTCTCACCCCTGCTTCATATCTGGGAACAGGCAATTTAGATCTGTAGGAATTCATGTTAGGATGAATGTCTGGGGTTTTCAATTCCGTGCCAACTGTCAGAGATTAAAAATATTGATAGAAAAGGACTTATGAACCAGTATGTACTTGTTCTGAGAGTTAAGATTTACTATATCTATGTTTACACTTAGAAATCACAAGGGGACAAGACACAGGGAGAGATGAGTGGAATCCATTTTCATGCTTCCTTGTGTAGTTTCCCAGGAGGAACGACATAGAGCATTCTTTTCTCCACCAAAAAAGGGGGGGGGCAGCTACAGGGGCTTGAGAGATGGTTCAGCACTTAAGAACACCTCACCAGTTGCTCTTGCAGAGGACCCAGGCTTGATTGCCATCTCCCATGTGGTGAGTCACACCATCTGTAACTCCAATTTCAGGGAATCTGACATCCTCTTCTTGTTTCTGTGGGCATTGCATGCATGTGGTGCACTTATATACATGCAGAAAAACACTGATACAAATAACAAAAATAAGTAAAAAGAAATTTTGATGCAGCTATATGCATACAGTATATCTGACCTAGGAAAGGCCTTCAGGGATGTTTGTTTGTCATTTGTTTGTTTGAGACAGGCTCTCATGTAGCCCATGCTAGTTTCAAACTTACTACATAGCTAAGGCTGACCTTGAACTCCTGATCCTCCTGTGCCAGCTCAGCATAGGGTTTTTTTTAAATATTTTTATTTTATTATTTTTATTTTATGTGTATGAGTGTATTGCTTGCGTGTACGGTAACTACACCCTTGTCATGCAATGCCTGCAGAGGTCAGAAGAGGGCTTCAGATGCCCTGGAACTGGTTATGGGCAGTTTTTAGCCACCATGTGTATGCTGGGAATCAAACCTGGGTCCTCTGGTCAGTGCTCTTTACAACTGAGCCATGTCTCCAGCCTTCAGCATAGGGTTTTTATTGGAGTCTGTGGCATAGTTATATTAAAAATTCAGACTCCCAGAAAGATATCACATTTTTTATATGTAAGGAGTCTAGGACAGTAAACAACTTCATAAACAAAGAAATGTTAAGAATTCTCCCTAAATCTGAGTTTAAAGATAACTGTTAAGAGCCAATCTTGTAAGCTAGGATAGTACTTTGAAACCTGCTATGTTAAATGTTTCCTGCAAAGAAACATTGGCTGAGACCTCAGAAAGTGGAAGCAGAATTATTAGAGTACCCAGTGGGGTAGAATGATGAGGTGAAACCAACAAGGTGAGGCCTATTAAGGGAAAGCAGGAGCTTTACATTCAATCCAAAAGATTGATTACTGGTATGAGATCCAGGAGACCCAGCTTGACAGCAATTAATGTGAAAAATACCCAAGGGGTTTGTTGCTCAATATCAATTAACAGTGTTAACTGAGCCATCAGAAAACTAATGGGATCTTACTCTAAATAATAGGGGTGCCACGCATTGATCAATAGAGTTAAAACTCTCAAGGTTTCCTGAAATGTTCAAATGTCTTTGGGCAAATATATGTATTTATAAGGTCCTTATTCTAATACAAATAGGAATACATAGTCTAGTGGGGAGTGTAAGTTGCTAGGCTGATGCTGACATCTGATACCTGTCTTAATAATTTTTAAATAAGGTTTGGAAATTTGTAAATGAATTTTTTCCTCCATTTGGAAGATCTAAAACCAAATACTGGCAGATTTAGAGAAACAAAATCAGAGTCACTATAAAAAGCAAATGGGGGGGGGCAGTAAATAGAAAGGCCCACTCTTGGAATTAGCTGATTTTATCTGGGAAGTATTTCTTAGTTCTAGATGCATTCACACTGCTGGGTGAATATTTACATCTAGACTGGAAGAGTTACATAGCCTGAGCATCTATGTATTCTCCTTATACTCTAAAATCCTTCAAACTATTGTTTTATTAATTTAAATATTTTCCATTATGCCTGTTTTATACTTTCCTGTATTAATAGCCAAAGCAAAAGACTGATCTTGGCCCAACGTTTATGAATTTTATTCTGAATGTCACATGAGGTAGTATGAGAAAATTCACAAGCACTATGGATTTGTTTCACAATATTTCTTCATAGAAGGGGCTGGAAAGTTGGCTCAGTGGTTAAGAGTGCTTATTGTTTTTCCAGAGGACCTGAGTTTAGTTCCCAGCACCAATATCAGGTGGTTCAGAATGGCCACCAGGGAATCTGACACCTTCTTCTGGTCTCCTCAGACACCCCACACACACATACACACATGGCATACAGAGAGAGTGAGGCAGACATTATTAATTGATTAATTAATTAAAAAATATTTCTTCATAGAAAAGGGCCCTAAATCTGAACACAATTCCTTTATGTTGTTAATAATCATTCTTGCCAGTGTCAGAATTAATCTTGAAGAATGTTGTGACAAATATCAAATAGGTCAAATGAAGTACTCTGTTTAATTTTATATTTCATTTAAGAGGGCACCAAGAAGTTCCTCTCTGCAAATCTCCTCAGATTAAACCACCAAAAAAATTCATTCTTATGTATTTTGCAAATATGTTCACGTTCACATAACCCTGTTAAAAACAAATTCCATCTCAGGAAAGATCTGCTTTAGCTAATCTCATGCTACCCTGGCATCTCCAAATTTTTTCTGTCATGTGTTCTCTCAGCAAAAAAAAGGAAAGGAAGGGAAGGAAGGAAGGAAGGAAGGAAGGAAGGAAGGAAGGAAGGAAGGAAGGAAGGAAGTTTGGTTGATTCAATGTGTATACTTTCAACTCCATTGTTTAAGGGGCTTCCTTCAAATAACAGCAACTCTAACTGCATCCTTCTCTCTGCCTACTCTTCAGCTTTTCTTGTTACTGCATTTAAGTTGAAAAAGCTCACTACCATGCCGATGGCTCTCTCTTTAAATTCCAGCTACAAATCTCAAACAGGCCCCATTCCTCCTGCCATCTACTTTCTGACTTCCTGTTTCACCAACAAAGCCTTCAAAATCTAAAGAGAAAATAACCAGCTCCTGTCACTTCGTCGACACACTTCCCAGTCTCTGGACCATACGTTCTGCCTTATCTGTTAATAACGTAGAAAAGGAACATTCCTGAGAGTGAATTCTTAATCCTGTCACCAAAATTTCGTCCACCATGTTCCATGTTCCCATCTCAAATAATGGAATTCTTCCCATTGCTAAAATCAAAAGGTTTCAAGTAATCATCATGTTTCTTTCTTAAAATAAACTAATTCTCATGCTGCCTTTCTATATTCAATTTTATTTGCTTTACATCCACAATCTAACCACATCTGATGTTACTGTCTGTGGCAAGTTGCCTGGATCACTGTAATCATCTGCTAAATAGCTTTCTTCATTCCACTGTTTTGTCTATTTTCAACCCACCGTGAAGAGCAATGTTGTTAGAAGTACCATATGTTACTGAACCTAAAATACCATCAATTATAAGAAGGTCTTATTATGTACATAAATAATGTTACCATTATCTAAACTATGATGCTTTACATTAATAAAATCTTGTGTTAAAACATCATTTCATCACGTCAGAATCTGTGTGCTTTGAAAATATTACCATCAGTAACAGGATATTTGACACTTTTTCTGTTTTAGCTTTCTAATTGTTGTATTGCCTGATATAATTTCCATCAATATTTCCACACATATATTAGGAAGTAAAGGAAATGTAAGTCCATATGTTTCTGGGTCTCTTCTTTTCCAGTCTTTTAAAAACTTACTTGGTTATAGCTTTGCATAAAATTGCGAACAGTGAACAAATTTATAACCTATTGTTTTGTTGCTACAAAATTTTATCATTTCAGCCTGGTGCGGTGGCACACACCTTTAGTCCCAGCACTTGGGAGGCAGAGGCAGGCAGATCTCTGTGAGTTCAGGGCCAGTCTGGTCTACATAGTGATTTCCAGACCATGTGGCTACATGGGACTACAGAGAGACCCCATCTCAAAAAGACAAAAAAAATAAATAAAAAGAGAAAGAAATGTTTAACTTTTCATTTTCAGTACCAAATCACTGTATATTTTTGGAAGAAATTTTTAAAGTAATTAAAATTAGCATGCATAATACTGATAGTTTACAGAGCTCAAGGGAATAAAATAAGAATCAAGTTCCTATATATGGAGGGAGAAACACCTATGTATAAACTAACACCTAGCAAATTATTATTATTAAAAACGTTTTATGCAGATAATTCTGATAACTGATCTAAGACTTACAAAATTTGCAGCTTTCAACAAGTAAAATTTGGTAAGTACCATCATGCCACTTCTATACTAGAAACCTCCTAAGGTTCTCCATTGTCCTCATCATGCTCTACAAGGTGCTATTTCCATCCTCCACCATCACATTTAGCGACTATGTCTGTCCCAGGAGACTTTTGTCATATGCATGGAGTAAGTTGGATTTGGAATCTAGCTTCAGACATATACTTTAGTTGGATTTCTGAGATGTTTTTGTGCTTGGCAGTTCTGTATAGAGGTAAGCTACTTCTTGCTTTTAAAAAGAAGAAATAGTTTCTAGGATTCTCTTGCCTACTCTGGACATCTGAAGTTAGGACATGAGGAGGAAAGGCTACTGTTTGATTGTAGGAATATGTACTATATTTTCAAAACCAGGAAGTATGCACTTAGAAGGAGAGACATAATCATTTAAGTATATGATGCAAGAGTTAGACTATGAGAAAAAAAACTTCTAATAACTAGATTAGAATGTGGTCACATCAATTCTTGTCTAAAATGAAGTCCTCTCCTATCAGAAACATACTGAAAAATCCATTTAAGCACTGAGTCAGGGCCAAGGGTTGTAACTCATTTGGTAGATGGTTTGTCTAGCATGCATAAAACCCTGGTTTCCATCTCCAGGACAGCACAAACCAGGGGCAGTGGAAGGAGAATCAAAAATTAAAGGTCATTCTTGTCTCCACATGAAACGTTCTCAAAAAAACATCCAAAAGAGCAAAGCATGGTGGTATACCCCTTTAGTCCCAGTACTTGGGAGGCAGAGGCAGGCGGATCTCTGTAAGCACGAGGCCAGCCTGGTCTACATCATAGTGAGTTCCAGGCCAGCTGGGGCTATGGGGAGACCATGATAAAAAAAAAAAAAAAAAAAAAAAAAAAAAAAAACAAAACAAAAAGACAAACACTGAATTGTACTTCAGGACTTTGATAGTCAACTTTATAAACTTATAATTTGCTGTCATTCTACTTAAATGTTCAAATTTGTACTTAAGCTTATAGTTGTATACTTTGATTCTTCCTTTTACTTCCTTTTAAAGAAAAAACTAAAAGCCAGGCATGGTAGTGCACACATGTAATCACAACATTTGAGAAACTAAAGCTGAAAGATCAAGAGGCCAAGGCCAACCTGGGCTGAATAGTGAGTTCGAAGCTAAACTGGTCTGTAAGAATCTGTCTTAAGGGGGACTATTACTATTCTTTGGACAAGTGTAGTAAACCCTGGCCTCTGCGCTGGTAAGTTGTCTATTTGAAACCCTCATCCACCACACATCTATGTATCTTGATTTCCTGCCTTTTCTTTCTTCTTTTTTTTTTAATTTGGTCTTTTTGAGACAATGTCTTCCTGTAGCTCCATAGCCCCAGCTGACCTGGAACTCGCTATGTAGAACAGGCTGGCCTTGAACTCACAGAGATCGGCCTGCCTCTGCCTCCTGAGTGCTGGAATTAAAGGCATGTGCCACCATGCCTGGCTGCTTTCCCCACTTTTGAAAGATGGTTTCGAATTTCACTTTCTTCATAAAGATCTAGTTGTCTATTCCTTTTAAATGTGTAATTATTTCTATATGTGTTAGCCACTAAGGGAGTCAATATCGGAGAAAACTCTCACTTCCTGTATTAACATATCTTTTCCTTTTTCTCAGCTAAAATTATTTTAGAGAAAACTGAGTATGTAAAGAGGCGTTCTTGACAACCCAACACCATTCCTTCTTGAACTAAGATTTCAGATTGAGTATACTGAAGGATGTATTTCTTAAGTGAAAATGCACAGGACTGTCCCCACCCCATAGTGCTTTTCTATATTAATATGCGTAAGCTCTCCAAATCAAATTTGCACACTTTCTTTATTCAAAGACAATATTGCACTGGAAATAACTCCAGTGCTAGCCTTACCTGCTACCAGTAATAAATCATTCTCTCCTTTTTTTTAATTTCATGGCTATGCTTGTTTTGGGCTTTGTGCTTTCCAAGATGTGTGAACTCATCACATCCAGTTACACGTATGCTACTCAAACTTCTTTCTCTGCTTTAACTTTCTGCTTACTGTAGCATTTTTCATGTTTTAAAATAGGTAGAGAGTTAGGTAAGTAGGCAGACACACAGACTACAGACAGATAGATGTTACCAATATATAACTTTGTTACTGTCCATCAAGTTGATTGTCTCTCCACTAGAATGTATACAATGGATACATGTTAAATTAATGAAATGGGGCCGGAGAGATGGCTCAGCAGTTTAGAATACTGAATGTTGTTGCAAGAAGACTCAGGTTCAAATCCCCAGCACCCACATGGCAGCTAACTAATGTCCATAACTCCATTTCCAGGGGATCCGACGCCCTCTTCTGACCTCCATAAGCATTGCATGACATGGGTGCACTTAACACGCATGCAATACAATACACACATACACATAAAATAAAAATAATAAAATATTTTTTAAATTAATGAAACATGTCAAAATTCATGCTTTTCTTATGTAGTTAAATCTGTATAAAGTTTATAAATCAAAGTGAAAATAATTTCTTCTAATTGAAACTTAAAGTGAAATTTTTTACTATCTCTTGAAGAAAATTAAAGTCAATTTGATGGTCTGGGCCCTGGGAAATGTGCAAAAAAAATAATCTAAAAAGATGCCTTTCAAACAAAGCTTCTTTTCCTTTAGGAAACCAGAATACAATATTTTGGTCCTTATTTTAGAACAGTTAAGAAAATGAGTAGAGCAGCAAACACTAAATACCATGAACATTGAGCAGAAGCCAGACATTAATAATGATTACTTATGAACTTCCTTTTAGCTTAGATTGTTTTCCTGATTGAGAAGTGAAGATCACTTTTCTACATTGCCATGATATGGTAGCTTCAAGGGCTATGTTTTCAACAGGATCCTTACGAATATTAATTTAGGTTATGTGTCAGATGTTCACACTTCAGGAAAAGTCTTCCTTCTGTGCTTCAGCAAATTAAAATGTCTCCTGTGTTTTCCGTCAACTGCCTGCTCTTTCAAACAAATTCTAGCACTGTTCAGAAGACTACATGACAGGTAATATTTCCCTTCTTTTGAAACAAAAGAAATATTTTGGCACAGTGCTTTTGCCTTGACTTAGCAAATATACTGGGACCCATACATTTTGTATAGTTGTTCAGAGCAAATTTTAATTTCAAAAACAAGTATCATGTGTAATAGGGAAAATATGATCTATTTTCAATCTTGATATACTCTTAACATTCTTATTCCTTCCAGAACATGGTATGGTGTAGTATCACCTATGATACCATATGCAGAAAATTTCTGTGACCCATGAGAGGGTGGGTTCGGACCTCCATCAGGGTGGTGGCTCTGGCCTCTCTCTGGCCTACAACTACTAGAGGGCCTATGAAACCAGGGGAATGTCTGATAGCCCCCAGTCCTGCCTCCACATGGCAGTGAGCTTCCCCAAATTGCACAATACCATCCCCCTACCTTGGATTTTGTGAGGCCCCTCCCAAGGCCTCAGGGCAGATCTGGCTTTGGTAGGCTAAGGCTGAGATCCTACCAGACAGCCTGAGAGGGTGGGTTCCGACCTCCATTGGTGTAGTGGCTGGGATCTCAGTAGACAGCCAGAGAGTCCTGAGTTCTGGCCTCCTCTAGCCTCCCTCTGGCATAGGGTTGACAATGCACCTGACTGCCTGAGAGAGCCTGGATCTTGCCTCAGTGTGGTGAAGGAAGCCTGAGTGTACCTGACTGGAACCTGAATTGGGCTTCTGTGGGTACCCCTGAATAGCTGATCTGAAGCCATCAGTTCCCTGAGGGAACCTGAACCCTGTATCAACCAGCTTTACATAACCAATAAAGAAAGGATCTAGGCACCCAGATAATACAAAGAGAAGCATACTTCAACTTAATTCTCATATCAGAATCATAAACAACAAAAGAAATCCTCATGCCAAAACCACAAAGAAAGAATAATAAAATGGGAAGCCAAAACACCATGTTGCCATCAAAACAAAATGATATACCCCCACCAAATACCAATAGTACTCAAGAGGAGTACAATGAGAACCCCCTAGAGATAATGCAGGACATGGAACTCAAAAGAACAATTATAAGCATGATAAAAGAATTCAGTGAATTTAAAGAACACACAACAAATCAAAGAGCTAAAAGAAGATAGGGATAAACTTCTGGATGAATTCACAGAAGAGAAACATTGAAGAAAACTCAGGCAGAAATGAAGAAGGATGTGCAAAACTCAATAAGCCAACTTGAAACAACAGGGGAAAGCCTCACCTCTAGAATGAATGAAATGGAAAACAGAATATCAGCATTGGAGGATAAAGTTGAAGAATTGGACCACTCAAGCAAAGAGTATGGAAAATTAAAAAAAAAAAACAGGAATGGAATATGCAAGAGATGTGGGACACCATGAAAAGATAAAATCTACAGATCATAGGAATAGAGGAAGGAAAAGAATTTCAGGTGAATGGTGTTGACCAGATCTTAACTGGGATTGTAGAAGAGAATTTCCCAAAATTAAGGAAAGACACCCCCATACAAATACAGGAAGCACATAGAACACCAAATAGGATCAGAAAAGAAACTCTATGACATATCATAGTAAAAACATTAAATGCACAGAACAAAGAGAGAATACTGAAAGCAGCAAAAGAAAAACACAAATCACATACAAAGGAAAGCCCATCAGAATTAAAGCTGACTTATCAATGCAAACTATGAAAGCCAGAAGAGCCTGGACCAAGGTATTTCCAGTTCTACATGACAATAGATGCCAGCCCAGAATACTATACCCAGCAAAAATGTCTATTATAGTTGAGGGGGAAACAAAACTCTTCTGTGACACAAATAGCCTGAAAGAATACATGTCCACAAAATCAGCCCTTCAAAGAATACTTGAAGCAATACAAAGAGCAGAGAGAGAAACAACTATACCCTACGGGCAATGAAAGAAAATAAACAAAGATATAATCTAGGAAAAATAAAATTAAACAGAGAACACAAACAGCAATCAAAATGACGGCAATCAATTCACACCTTTCAATAATAACCTTAAATATCAATGGACTGAACTCCCCAGTCAAAAGACACAGGCTAAGTGAATGGATTAAGAAACAAAATCCATCTCTTTGCTACCTGCAAGAAACTCATCTCACCTTTAGATCAGGCACGACCCTAAGGTAAAAGAATGGAAAAGAGTATTCCAAGCAAATGGCACTAAGAAACAAGCAGGAATTGCAATCCTAATATCTGAAAAAATAGACTTCAAAGTAAAACTAATGAGAAGAGATAAGGAGGGTCACTTCATTCTGATCAAAGGAACAGTTAACCAAGAAGATATTACAATCCTTAACATATATGAACCAAATTCTGGTGCACCCAAATTCATAAAAACAACACTACAGGACTTTAAGGCACAGATTAACCCCAACTCTGTAATAGTAGCAGACTTAAATACCCCACTGTCTCCGTTAGACAGGTCAACTGGACAAAGAATAAAAAGAGAGATGTCTGAATTAAAAGATACCATACATCAGTTGGACCTAACCAACATCTTTCGATTATTCCACCCAAACACCGAAGAATACACTTTCTACTCAGCACTTCATGGAACTTTTTCAAAAATTGACCACATACTGGGCCACAAAATAAACCTCAATACAAAAATATTGAAAGAATTCCATGCATTCTATTGGACCACAAAGCAGTAAAGCTCAAAATGAACACTGGACAAAGCCCTAGCCACTGCACAAACTCATGCCGATTGAACAACACACTCCTAAACAATGATTGAGTCAAAGAGAAATTACAAAAGAAATAAAAGAATTCCTGGAATTCAACGAAAAGTACAACACAACACAACACAACACAATTACTGGGACACATTAAAAGCAGTCCTAAGAGGGAAGTTGATAGCTCTAAGTGCCCACATTAAAAAATTAGAAAGAGCCCAAATAAATGACCTAACACTGCAACTCAAGGCACTGCAAAGGCAAGAACAAATGAAACCCAAACCCAGCAGAAGAGAAGAAATAACAAAAATTAGAGCAGAAAATAATGAACTAGGAACAAAGAAAGCAATACAAAGAATCAATGAATCTAAGAGCTAGTTCTTTGAAAAAATAAACAAGATAGACAGACCCTTAGCCCAGTTAAGCAAAAGAAAGCAAATCCAAATCAACAAAATCAGATATGAAACCGGAAACACCATAACAGATACCCAAAAGAGCCAAACCATTGTAAGGGAATATTTTAAAAACCTATACACTACTAAATCTGAAAGTCTAAAAGAAATGGATGGATATCTGAAATCATGGGAACCTGCAAAGTTAAACCCAAAGAGACCAACAGTTTAAACAGACACATAACATATAAGGAAACTAAAACAGTAATAAAAAGCCTCCCAACTAAAAACAGCCCAGGCCCAGATGGATTTACAGCAGAATTCTACCAGACATTTAAAGAAGACATCCAACCAATACTACTTAAATTATTCAAAATGATAGAAACAGAGGGAGAACTCCCAAATTCCTTCTGTGAAGCCAGCATCACTCTAATACCCAAACTGGGTAAAGACACAACCAAAAAAGAAAGACCTGTATCCTTAATGAACATAGATGCAAAAATTCTCAACAAAATACTTGCAAACTGCATACAGACACACATCTAAAAAATCATTCACCATGATGAAGTAGGCTTTATCCCAGAGATGCAGGGATAGTTCAATATACGCAAGTCAATAAATGTCATTAATCATATAAATGGACTCGAAGACAAAAACCACATTGCCATCTTAATAGATGCAGAAAAGGCTTTTGACAAAATTCAGCATACATTTATGTTCAAAGTCCTAGAGGGAACTGGACTGGAGGGAACATACCTCAACATAATTAAAGCTATATACAACAAACCCACAGCCAACATCATTCTAAATGGAGAAAAACTGGAACCATTACCATTAAAATCAGGAACCAGAAAAAGATGCCCACTATCTCCACTCCTCAAAATAGTGCTTGAAACTCTTCCTAGAGAAATAACACAGGAGAAGGAAATTAAAGGAGTAATGATTGGAAAAGAAGAGGTCAAACTATCACTTTTTGCAGATGATATGATACTTTACCTAAGAGATCCCAAAAGTTCCACTGAAAAACTCCTAGAATTGATCAACACTTTCAGTATAGTGGCAGATCATAAAATCGTGAAAAATCAATAGCCTTTCTATATACCAATAACAGGCAATTGGAGAAAGAATACAGGAAAATGTTCCCCATTCACATTTGCTGCAAAAAATTAAAATATCTTGGAACAAATCTGACCAAAGACACCAAAGAGCTCTATAATGAAAATTTTAAATCATTAAAGAAAGAGATTGAGGAAGACACCAGGAGATGGAAGAACCTCCCATGTTCATGGATTGGAAGAATTAATATTGGTAAAATGAACATCCTACCAAAAGCAATATATAGACTCAATGCAATCTCAGTCAGAATCCCCATGACATACTTCATAGAATTAGAAAAATCCATCCTTAAATTCAAATGGAGGCACAAAAGACCCTGGATAGCCAAAGCAACCCTGAGCACAAAGAGCAATGCTTGGGGAGATTACTTTACCAGATCTCAAAGTATACTACAGAGCCATAGCCATAAAAACAGCATAGTACTGGCACAAAAACAGACACACAGATCAATGGAACATCATTGAAGATCCAAACCTGATTACACGCAATTTCAGCCACCTGATATTTGACAAAGGTGCCAAGAACACACAATGGAGGAAAGGCAGCCTCTTCAACAAATAGTGCTGGCAAAACTGGATCTCCACGTATAGAAGAATGAAACTAGATCCTTATCTTTCACCTTGCACACAAGTCAACTCCAACTGGATCAAAGACCTCAATGTGAAAGTGGAAACCCTGAAACTATTAGAAGAAAATACTGACAGTAACTTACAGGATATAGGTGTAGGAAAGGATTTTCTAAATCTGAGAGAAGTTGCTCAGGAATGAGGGTCAGCAATCAATAAATGGGTCCTCATTAAACTAAAAAGCTCTGTACAGCAAAAGAAACAATAAGAAAAGTAAAGAGAATACCCACAGAATGGGGGAAAAATCTTCACCAGTGACACATCTGACAGAGGTTTAACATCCAGAATTTATAAAGAAATCAAAAAACAAAGAATCAAGAAACCAAATGACCCAATTAAAAGATGGACTAAAGATGTAAACAGAGAGTTCTCAAAGGAAGAAATAAAGATGGCTAAGAAACATCTCAAAAAGTGTTCAACATCCTTAGTAATTAGGGAAATGCAAATTAAAACCATCATAAGGTATCACCTTACCCCAATCAGACTGGCTAGGATCAAGAGAATAAATGATACCAAGTGCTGGCGAGGATGTGGAGAAAGGGGAATGCTCATTCACTGCTGGTGGGAATGCAAATTCATGCAGCCTCTATGGAAAATAATGTGGAGAATTCTTAAAAAACTAAAAATGAACCTACCATATGACCCAGTTATACCACTCCTTGGCATATACAAAAAGGACTCATCCTATTGTAGAGACACTTGTACAGCCGTGTTTGTTGCTGCTCTTTTCACAATCGCTAAGAGATGCAAGCAACCTAAGTGTCCCTCAACTGATGAGTGGTTAACAAAAATGTGGTATATTTACACAATGTAGTTCTATTCATCAGTAAAGAAAGATGAAATAATGAAATTTTCAGATAAATGGATGGATCTAGAAACTATTACACTAAGTGAAGCAACAGACTTAGAAAAACAATGTATGTTCTCTCTCACATGTGGCTCATAGCACCAAATCCTTTAAAATTCCAGGTCCTTTTAATAAGATGATGCTATACAGCAGTCCCTTCTGCATGAAATAACTACCATCATCACGACGTCGACTAGCCTGATCTCTAAACATAGTCACAACTGGGCTTGTTGATGGTTGTGCTCATTCATTAAACAAGTGCCAAGCAGTGTCACTGGACGCTTACTGGAGTATCCAGCCACTCTTCCAAGCCAACTGTATGTAATTTGACCCTAATCACACATGGCCTCCTGGATTTGGGGAGGGCTAAAGTA
>NW_008338253.1:1943142-1958759 GCF_000622305.1 Nannospalax galili | reverse complement strand
GAAGTATGTCCTGTATTCATCTTTAGGGTCTCACCTTCAAGTTCTTGTAGCAATCTAGGCAGTTAGGGTAAAAAGACCCCCAAAGAAATGTAGCCAGTTTCTTGGCTAAAAGTCAAAATATCCTTGGGCCTGTTAGCAACATACTCTGTTCCAAAGGCCAAAAATGTCAAAAGTATTCAGGAGCTTGTATCTAATCCTTAGAAGATTTTAGGGTTACCTCTTCAGAGGGGGTAATGTTGGAGGGGAGGGACTGGGCATGGATTTGATCAAAACACCTTATATGCATGTATGAAATTATCAATAAAGCTTTTGCAAAAGTTAAAGAAAACTTAAAAAAATAAGAAATAAACTCCTTAACTTTCAAAAAAAAATTTCTATGACCCAGGTGTGTGAGGTACCCCCACACACACACATATGAGTCCATTCATCATCTCTGTCTAGGTATACTATCATTGATCTCAATTCTGACAGTATCTACATGAAGATAATATTCAGATACCACAGGTTAAGAGCCACTCCCACAATTCTGCTACCTACTTCAAATGCCAATCACATGTAGTGAATTCCCCAGTTAACCCACAACTTTTGTCCAACTTGGTTAAAAATTGGAGACTTCCACAACCCATTCTTCTGGTTCAATAGTTTGATAGATCAGCTTGAGGCAGGGCGGAAAGACATAGGAAGAAAACCATGGAAAGAAGGAGCTGCTTTACCCTGAAATCCAACTTCCTTCTCATTCTGAGAGAGTTATAAAGCTAAGAAACTTTGAACAACACTCATAAGGAAAATTTACCTACAGAGATAATGTGTGTTCTTCTCAAGCCTTCTGTACTTTCTTAGGGCCAAAATGACATGTAATCTCAAGTTTTAACATGTGTCTCATCCTAAACCCATCTACGCCTACCTAGGCCAAGAATGTCTTGTAACCTCAAGTTTTAACATGTCTCTCTCATCCATTAAATTATACAACACCCTCAAATTTGTCTTCAAAGGAAAACTGACCTTTTAACCTTATTGTAGAATACATTCTTTGAACAGCATTTCTAAAGCATGATTTCTTAGCAACCTTTAGAAATCTAACTTGAGTTTCATCAAAATTATATACATATATGTATACATATATGCACATATGCATACATTGTAATGACATTTAAATGTGATTCTCTCTTTAAAAACCCAGAACCATGCTCAGAAACAGCTAATTGGTTCCCTGAACATGTCTCTTTCTAGTAACCTCCGTACTTAAGATCTATGTTTAAAATGTATGCACACAAGAGAGCAAATGCACATATGAACCCACAGCTTTTGTGACAGCATGAACAAAACATGTGCAAACTCAAGCTAGACAAAATGCAAGCTTGGCAGGGGGAGGTGGTAGTGAAGTCCCACTCATAGCTGAGAATCTATTGGCAATTAATACCTGCTGGGAGAAGGAGAGTCTATTTTCTTTAAGGGTATGATCTCTGGTAGGTCAACTACACTCCAAAGGATGGACCAACACACGTGCATCAGTATTTTGGAACCACAAATTGCATTCAATAGACTTAAAAGGGAAGACATGAAGTTTGAGGATAGAGAGGTGGGGGAGGATTTGAGAGGAAACAGGGAGGGAAATGAATAGAATCAAAATACATTATATGAAACTCTTAAAGAATTAATAAAAATATAATTTTTAAGATGAAAAATGGGGTTGGAGAGATGGGTCAGTGGTTAAGAGCACTGTCTGATCTTGCACAGGACTCAGGTTTGATTCCTAGCACTCATATGGTGGCTAATATTCATCCATAACTCCAGTTCCAGGGGATCCAATGCCCTCTTCTTTCATCCATTGGCATTGCACTACATGGGTACACTTACACATGCAGGAAATACACTCATACACATAAAATAAAAATGATAAATAAAATACTTTAAAAATGATAAAAGTCTTAACAAAATTGAACTTGCTTCATGGTTGCTCATCTTGAAATTATTTTCTGTGAAGAAGAAAATCGTCATTTCGCCTGAGTTGAGGTCCAAAAAGGGGAAGGGAACCCATGCGGCTGCTGCCAGAGATAGTGTGGAGCTGTGCCTCCCCCGCTGCCACCACTGACAAACTCACAGAACACATAGAACCACTGTTTACTGGCTCCTCGTAAAATATATTATAAATGATAGTGACCAATATACAGCAAGGTATGAGGAAGGGAATTTAAAAAAATATTTTAATTATTTAAGAATTTCATACAATGTATCAGTGTATTTTGATCATATTCAGACTCTGCCCTAGTTTGCTTTTTTTTTTTTTGGTCTTTTTGAGACAGGGTCTCCCTGTATCCCCAGCTGGCCTGGAACTCACTTTGTAGGCTAGGCTGGCCTTGAACTCATAGACTCATAGAGATCCTCCTGCGTCTGTCTTCTGAGTGCTGGGACTAAAGGCATGTGCCCTAGTTTGCTTTCTATTGCTGTGATATAGCATTCTCACCAAAACCACCTTGGGGAGGAAAGGGTTAATTTATCCAGCTCACAGTTCATCCTCAAGGGAAGCCAGGACAGGGACTGGGGCAGGAGCCTAGAAGCAGGAACTGAAACACAGACCATAGAGGAAAGCTGCTTCCTGGCTTGCTTCCTTTGGTCTGTGCTCATCTTGCTTTCTTTTTTGTTTGTTTGGGTTTTTTTTTTGTTTTGTTTTGTTTTGTTTTGTTTTGTTTTTTGAGAAAGAGGGTCTCCCTGTAGCTAGCCTGGAACTCACTATGTAGACCAGGCTGGCCTTCAACTCACAGAGATCTGCCTGCCTCAGCCTCCCGGGTGCTAGGACTAAAGGCGTAAACCACCACACCAGGCTTGTCTTGCTTTCTTATACAACTCAAGAACATTGGTCCAGGAATGCCACCACCCACAGTGGGCTGGGCCCTCCCACATCTCCCAAAAATCAAGAAAATGCCTCACAGACATGCCCACAGGCCAATCTGATAGAAGAAATTTCCCAACTGAGGTTCCCTCCTCCAAGTTGTGTCAACTTGACAACTAAATTTACCCAGCACAGACCCCCCCACCTCATTTCCACCCCCACCTCACTACCCACCTCCAACTTCATGTCCGCTATTAATTTTTGTAAAGCCTATCAAGTCCAATTTATGTTCCCCAAATACTCCCGTGTGTGGGTCCATCCCCTGGATCCTTGTCAACCTACCTAGCCATCACACCCTTAAAAACCTGAATTTCCCTCTCCCAGTAACTATTTTTTTTAATTATTATTTTTATTTTATGTGTATGCATGTATTGCCTGCATGTACGTAAGTATGCCCATGTCATGCAATACCCGTGGAAGTCAGGAGAGGCTGGCAGATCCCCTGGAACTGGGGTTACTGACAGTTGTTAGCTGCCATGTGGGTACTGGGATTCGAGCCCAGGTCTTCTGCAAGAACAGTCAGTGTTCTTAACTGCTGAGCCATCTCTCTAGCCCCCAGAAGCTTTCAGTTGCCAACAGTTCCTCAAAGAGGGCTTGGGCTTCTTGCCCACATCCCCGCTCCATGCTAGGTTTTGCTCTGATTTGGGTTTGCACAGGTCCTGAGTATGCTGTTATCAGCACTGTGGGTTCATATGTGCAACCTCCCTGTTGTGCCAAGAAAATACTCTTTCCTTGTATTCATCCACCACTTCTGGCTCTTACAATCTTTCCACCTCCTCAAGGAAGGAAAATTTTCTTTTTGTCTTTTTGAGACAGGGTCTCCCTGTAGGCACAGCTGTCTTGGAGCTCACTATGTACACCAGGCTGGCCTCGAACTCACAGAGATCTGCCTGCCTCTGCCTCCCAAGTGCTGGGATTAAAGGAGTATGCCATCACGCCTGGCAAGAAAGGAAATTTTGGTATATCACCTTCCCAGTACCTTCAAGTATTGAGAAATCCAAGAGATTTCCAAATCTCCAGGGATTTTTACAGAGGTTTCATTATCAATTATTAATTTCCAGTTCTTCCTCTGCCTGGAGGATATGTGGGGGTGAAACTGAAAGTTTAAAGCTTTATGGCTTACCAGTCCCCACTCATGAGTCTGCCAAATCTCACTTCGTTACAAAATACACACACACACACACACACACACACACACACACAGACCTAGAACCCAGGAAATACTTACAGGTTGGAAGAGCTGTGTCAGGAACTAATATCAAAGATGAAACATCAAAACAGAGCTTATGACTAGTACCTCTATCAATCAGAAAATAACAAGTATATTAAGGGCTCTACACCAGGAACCGGAGACACATAGAGAAAATAAATAACTTTTATTATCAGATAATATCACAATGGCCCACAAACACCAATTTTAGTCTGAAATGTGCTTGATAACATGATAAGCTAGCTTTACATTGTACCTAATGCTGGTGTCTGATAGTTGTCAGTGAACTATGGTGTCTATTCAGAATGTTTTAGGCTGGCAAATGTAGGCCTCCAATGGATATGGTGATCATCTAAATAAAATATTGTAGGGCCAAGGGAGGGGACACACGTGCCAGGTCTCGTGGAACTGCTCTTGAGAGCTTTGTTACTTTGTTCATCCAAGTGAACAAGATACCAGGCTTCCTGCTTCCATCATAGCCCCCACAGTCTACTCTGAGCAGACTAGCTGCAGTGCATCCTGTAAAAACAAAAAGCAAATCTTTAATGCTCCAGTGATGCAAAGCTTCCTTGTATTCTCCTTTCATTCACAGGAAAAATTTTCACAAAACTCACCTTGCTCTTGCGCCTACCCTTCTATAGTACACACTAGGCATATAACCATCCTGGAAGCCAGGAAGATATTCTAAAGGGTCAGCTATGCCCCTTTTGTGGCTGTGAAACTATTGACAAGAAGTAACAAATTGGAATTTCTCTAGAAATCTCATGGTGGTAGGAGAACAACCGGAACTTGTTTCCTGGGAAAAAATCCTTGCAGTTCTGAAAATTTGTCATACCATCTTGAATTAGCAACTGGAACCAAGACAATGAAGAGTCAGTGATAGCCAGGATCACAGCTTGACCAGGACTGCCTAGTGATGCAAATTTGTTGCCTTCTATTAAACTGAAACTTCATGCTAATGCCCTGAAGATGGACTTGGGTAGGGGCACTGGATATCTTTCTTCTTCTTCCCTATGTGGCCACATTGAATAAATCTCCTTTTTCTGCTTCTTGCTATTACTTTTCTCTTTAATTGGACTATTGGATGCCTGAGTGGCTGGGTCTGGCTTCTTAAGGATGCCAGGATCAAGGCTCTGACACAAACAATTCTGCTGATAGGTATACTACGTCCTCTGATGCTGTGTGTTTTCTCTCCTCTTCTCTTTTTCTCAAACTTTCTCCCACCAGATTTCCCTACATTGTTCTACCTTACCCTCTACATAGCTCTGCTCATAACGCAATTTCTACTCAGTGTGATAAAGCCTGTGTTCCCAGCTACTTTGGAGTCAGAAGCAGAAAGATCTCCTCAGTCTAAATGTCCTTGGCTTGCCTGACAACATAATGAGACTCCATCTCAATAAAAGAGTGACCATACTGAGGTTTACTCTGTGAGGACATTGTATTCTACATTGCCTCACACACATACACACGTATTCTTCCTTCTGAGTTTTGTTTTCCACATAGCTTTTTAACACTATTTTAATATTATACTATATTTTTCCTCATTAGTTTGTTTGCTGTCTGACTTCCTTAGTAGATTGAAAGCTCCAGGAAGGTATCGATTTTTTGCCTGACCTATGCTGATCCCTGCTCTCATTCAAGCAACTGGATTATCATTCGAAATATAAGTAAGATGTTCATACTAGCTTGGCAGAATAGTTTACACTATGCCTTTTGTCCTGATGTGATAGTGGTACCATTTCACTGTCCAGAGTGCTAGATGATTTATGCTCAACTGTATAACAACAAAAATACTCAATAAACATTTCTTTCACTTGGGGGGGCTGTTCTCTCCCTCGACTGTAGAACTTTCTCAACTTGGGTTCAGTCAGTACTGGGAAAGAAGCAGAATTCCTATTCATGTCAAACAACCAAGGCTCAGAAATGGTAGTCGAAAAGAACAGTACTCCTACAAGATCAGTCTTTGGACTATAGTCCACCAGTCTCTGATAGTCAAAAAGGAGAGTTTCAATCCCCAGCAGAGCTTGCAATGAAGTAGAGAAATTGCCACAAGATTTGGGAGCTAGAAGTTTGAGAAGAGAATAAATTCTGAGTCGCATCCAAGACAAATCCAGTTTTATAGTGTGGTGCTAAAGAAGGAAGCAGCCCATATAATCACAAGATTCATTAAAAACTCAGCTAACAAAAAGGAATTTTATGCAACTGAGGATGTGCCTCAGTTGCTAGAAGGCTCGCATAGCATGCACAACTCTCTGCTCACTCTTCAGCACCACATATAATTGGACATGGTGGCACATGCTTGTAATCCCAGCGCTTGGAAGGTGGAGGCAGGGGGATCAGAAGATCAAAGTCATCCTCAGCTGCAGAAGGCCTTCAAGGCCAGACTAGTATACACAACACCATGTCCCAATAAAGTAGTATTTTAAAAGATTCATAATGTTTTATGGTCTTAAACACCTTGAACCTTTTACATTTATCCAACCATTCCCTATTTAAAAATTTGTGTGTGAAGCTAGAGAGATGGCTCAGTGGTGAAGAGCACTGGCTGCTCTTGCAGAGGACCTGGGTTCTGTTCCCAGCACCCTCATGGTGGCTAATAACTGTCTGTAACTCCAGTTCCAGGGGATCTGACACTCTCTTCTAACCTCCGTGGGCACTGCACAACATGGGTGCACTTACACACATGCAGGCCATACACTATGCACATAAAAATAAATAAATAAATAAGATACCTTTAAAAAACTATGCCCGCCAGGTGTGGTAGCACACACCTTTAATCCTAGCACTTGGAAAGGGGAGGCAGGCGGATCTCTGAGAGTTCAAGGCCACTGTGGTCTACATAGTGAGCTGGGGGGGAGCTACAGGGAGACCTTGTCTGTAAAAGACCGGCCAAAAAAATTATGCGTGTATATGTGTGTGTATATGTGCCAAATGTGCCCTCTAAGAACAGAAGAGCATGCTGGATCCCACTATCTCTTTCTTCCTTTTTTAAAAACCAGCAACCCATCAACTCCAATTTGTGCTGCCTGACTCCTTTCTTAATGATTACTGTGGCTCCTGATGGGCTTCAGGTCAGGTTTTGGGATAACAATAGAAGCAAGTCATGAAAATTAGAAACTGAAAAGAATTCATCTGTCCTCTGAATGGGACCATAAAACCTAGTTGACCTTTCCCTGAAAATCAGTCATAGAATAAGACTCTCATACCAAAGAGGTCTTGCCCTATACCCTAAGGAAAGGAACGCCACACAGAGATGTTCAAGAAGAATCCTAAGAAGCCTTGCTAAATTCCCTTCTGTTCCAGTTTATATCACTTAATTATACCTCTATTTCATTCAATCATGTTTTTCCACAATTCTCCACTTCTTCAGACAACTAGCATAGCAAACATGCAGTTTTCCCTGGGGGATTGGGGGGGTCTTCATTTCTGAGTGTTTTCATTTGACATACAGCATATTAAATAGAGTTGAGAGTGTAGCTCAGTGGTAAGGCACTGGCCTAGCATTAAACATGGGCTCTGTATTCAATCCCCCAGCATAACAGTACATTATATTAAATAAATATGTGTACTGTTCTCTTATTAACCTGTCTTTTGTTACAAAAGCCTAATCCATGAACATTTTGAAGTTTTTTTCTCTCCCTTATATCTCTTTTATTTAACTTGTCTATATTTCCTGAGCATATAAGATGAATAACCTTTAAAATATGTGTTGTATTTTTATTTTATTTTTATTTCTGTTATCTCTTTGTTTTCTATTACAATCCTTTAACATTGCAGAAATGTTGCAGCGATATATACAAATTCCTTTTCTTACAATTCTGTAGGTCAAAAGTATAGGTTAAGACTGGAGATGTAAGATCAGTTGATAGAATGCTACCCCCCAGCATGTACAAGGCCCTGGGTTAAAATCCTAGTACCGAAAAAAAAAAAAAAAAAACCTCTACACTTTAGGGTAGCAGGTTTCTCTATCTGGATCGCAGAAGACTGAAATCAAGGTAATGGCAGTCTTGCACATATTTCTGGATGGTTTGACAGTTATTCATCTGGGATCAAATGTTGTTACCAAAATTCAGTTCCCATATTCTTGTGGGCTTGAGAGCCTATTTCCTTGGTTGCTGTTGTTCAGAAAGCATGTTCCAATTATAAGAGCTGGTTATTACCCATGGTCTGTGGTCCTCTTCATCTTTTAAGTCAATCATAGTGGGTTGTTTTTCTCTAACACTTTGAATTTCCCCAACTTCCCTTCTAAACAACTTTCCTCTGTTCTTGCCTTCTGCTGCATCTCTATCTGACTTTAGTGCCTTCTCTTCTGCTTTTCTGAACTCACCTCATTCCATTTGATCTGCAGAATACTCTTGTAACATTAACCAGCTACTGATCATAATAATATCTTCAGAATTCCTTCCCAGAACTGCCTAGATCAGTATTTGATTGAATAATCAGAGAAAGGATATCTTGGCACATTGAGCCACCTTTAGAATGCTGTCCACCATACTCCCCCTGTTTTGTTTTATTAATATTTTTATTGAGTTTTTGGCATTTCATACAATAGTTCTTAATCAAATTTAGATTCCCTCCCCATTCACACCTCCCATACCCCCCACCAGACCTCATGCATTCTGTCATATATATTAAGTCCTTTCAGGTCAAGCATTTGTACTCAGATGCCCTTCGGAGCAAATTCATCCACTGGAGCCTAGTCAGCCTATCTAGAGATCTTAAGGTAGATTTACTCTCCCTCACTCAGCACTCAGAAGAGGCAAGATTGTAAGAGCCAGGGTTGATCCATGAACATAAGGAAACAGAGGCTTTCAGGCCACTAGAAGCTTGCCCATGTGAACTCATGGCAATGGTGGCAAGGGCACAAGACTAATGCCAACTCAATCAGACAAGGACCCAGCATGGAGTGAGGGACCCCCTTATTTTTGAAAATGTATACTTTTCAAAATTTCCTTTCAAAAATTGTATGATCAGGGATGAAGAGGTGGCTCAGCAATTAACAACACTTAAGCTCCTCAAGAAGACCTGAGTTTGATTACCAGAATCTGTGTCAAGCAGCTTACAACTACCTGTAACTCCAGTTCCAGTAAGATGTGACACTTCTGATAGCCTCAGGCACTACACTCACAAGCACATACACACATACACACCAACTAAAAATTAAATAAATCTAAAATAACTATTAGTGAAAAAAATGGAGGAGCTGGAGACATGGCTCAGTGGTTAAGAGCACTGGGTGCTCTTGTAGAGGATCTTGGTTCAGTTCCTAGGACTCACATGTTGGCAAACAATTGTCCTTAACTCTAGTTTCAGGAGATATGACACCCTCTACTGGCCTCTGCAGGCACTGCTCACATGCGGTGCCCTTAAATACGTACAGACAAAACACTCATACACATAAAATAAGAATACATTTATTAAAAATAATTATGGTCAGCCACTTGAAGTTTCTCTGCTTTTGAATCTCAGGGTCTCCCTGTCTTCTGGCTCCCAAATTTTGCCTATAAAAGTAAGAAAGTGGATGGTCAGAATATTGGGTTTACTTGAAGAATAAAAAGAACTGATAAAAATCGTAGGGTTAAAAATTGAGGTGTTAGGAAGGCAGGTTCACCTTAAGTTATGCTAAATAATAGGCAGAGTACCTAGTACATTAATGAGATAGCAATTTTTTCCTGCCTGGAATCCCACCTCATAACGCAGAACTCTGCAGAACTTTTGACCAGACACAGTCATGTAGGTCTCTGTAAATCTGTCCACTTTCTGCCGTTTGGGTCCATTCTTCAATTCCTTTATGAATGAGACTAAGAACCCTCTAGGGGACCCTCTTTCTCCCCCTTTCAGTACAGGCCAAAACTACAGACACACAGTAACAGTATGTGAAGGTGCTTTCCAGACAATGATAGACTGGCACCATCCTTTGAAATATTCTGGAAAAAAATTCATTTTGTACCCTTTGTATGTTCAGAATGTAGCATTATCAGAAACCCTCAAAAATAAAATAATATAAAATATAAAAAAACTGAGGTGTGTTTCCTGCTACCAAAATGTCTCATACATATAAAAATCATACTGTGAGTAAACAACATCCAAGTCACTATTTCCAATGTAAGATAAATGGGTTGAATGATTAGCACAGTGCTCAGTAAACTCCAACACAAGAGTAAGGGTATCAACACTGTATACACAGGAAATAAGGATTCTATGAAGCTAAGACTCATTTGGTATGAATTATAACAAGGGGTGATGCTGCTGAACCTATTGCACTAACTAATGCATGGAACCACAATAGAAAAAAAGTAGTGGTTCTTCAAGTGTGGTCTCTGAAACACCAGTATCAGCATTAACTGAGTTGTTATAAATGAAAAATCAAGGACTTCAACACTTCTCTGTTAAGTGAGAAACTCTGGTATGGTTAAGCACATTTCATTTCAGATGCAGGCTAAAGGGATTCCAAAATAGTTTTCTTTTGGAAAGAAGGTTGCTCTGAAGTTGATTAAGAAAAAGGAAACCTTTTTAAGAAAAATATAGGATATCCCTCTGTTAGACTACTACATTACATGATAAATTGAAAGAGAACCCTTCTCTGAAGGAGGTAAAAATATAACACAAAAATTGGCCTGTAGAGATGGCTCAGCATTTAATAGCATTGACTGCTCTTGCAGAGGACCTGGGTTTGATTCACAGCACCCACATGGTGGCTAATAACAGTCTATTAATTCCAGTTCCAGGGGATCTGAATCCTCCTTCTCACCTCTGTGAGCATAGCATGACACAGGGGCACTTATACACATGCAGACAATACATTCATACACATAAAATAAGAATTAAAAATAAATTTTTATAAAAGTGTAATATAAAAAGTTCTATTCTAAATTGTCTTTTATAGAAGGACGCTATGTTAGAGGTGTGTGTGTGTTTGTGTGTGTGTGTGTGTGTTGTGCACGGGTCCGTGGTGTATGTACACCTGTGTATGTGTGTGCCTGTGCCTGTGTACATGCTGAGGTGGGGGGAGGACACTGGGTGTCCTGCTCTACTGTTCTCCAACTTATCTCCTTGAGACAGGGTCTCTCACTGAACCTGGGAGGTAAACTTGTGGTCAGCAAACCCCAGTAATAGTCCAGTCTCTGCTCCTCACCCCTCCCACCCACCCACCTACCCACAAAATACCAGGTATTACAGGTATGTGTGACCTTGCCCAGCTTTTTTGGTGTGAGCTCTGAGGATTTAAACTCAGGTCCTCATGCTTGTGCAACAGGCACCAATCACTGGTTGAGCCATTTCCCCAGCCTCTGTTAGTGACGCTTCTAAGGCTGCCTGAACACAGAATTTTAAAAAGACATCATTCACTGGTACTAAATTTGAAATTTTCCTCTAGAACAGGATTGTATATTGTGTAAGATCTCTGGGAACATTTTCAAACTATAACAAATTAGGGTTATGCTTAATACACCCCACAGCAGTACTATTTATATTTTGAAAACTACCATTCCAAAGATTCTAGTCAATTTTATCATTTATGTGCTATTAGTGAAAGCCACTGAAAAGAGTGTTGCCTTTGCCATCCCACTCACATTTCCAACATATTATGGAATCATTCGATTGAAGTTGGTCTGATTGAAGGAGATCCAATTATTAACGTAACTGACTCCATTTTTGTCTCCCTCTGAGTCTTTTTCTGAGTTCTTTCCCTGTTTTTCTTAAATTTCAGGAACATGTCTTGAGGAATAAACATCCTGCAAAGCAAATAGAGATTATCCTCTTTAGTGATCACAGGACTGGGGGATAAACATCCCGTGAAGCAAATGGAGATGTCACCTTAAGCTACAATAACTTCGTTGACACCAATGAGACTGCCTGCTCTGAAAGCCCGTTCCATTCTTATCTTTGTTCTTTCCCCTTCTATATAACCTCCAGTCTGCGCTTTTCACTTCACTGACTGCCCTTAGACTTCTACTCCCATGTGGCCACACTGAAATTGCAATTCTTTTTCTGTTTCAACCTCAACTTTTCCATCTGCTTTCTTTCCCATTTTTTGTGAATTATGGCTAAGCCTGCATTATTGGAACTCCCAGATAATTAAGATTTTCTGTATGAAATACACAAAAATTTAAAACTTTTTAAAATTTATTTCTTTTTATGTGTATGAGTTTTTGCCTGCATGTATATAAGTGCACCCATGTCATGCAATGCACATGGAGGTCAGAAGAGGGCACTGGATCCCCTGGAACTGGAGTTATGGGTGGTCGCGAGCTACAATGTGAGCTGTAATGTGGATTCTGGGAATTGACCCGGGTCCTCTGCAAGAGCAGCCACTGTTCTTAACTACTATGTCAACTCTCCAGTCCACAGTTGTAGTTTATTTTAAAAAGGTTTTAATGTCTATTTAAAAATGAGTATTATATGTCAAGCTCTTGGGAAGAGAATAGTACACACTTTTATGTGTGGCTGCCTGTTTCTCAAAGGAAAGTCATATGAGCAAATAATTTTAATTAAATAAAGTAATATAGATGCTATTTACATTATTACACAGTATCAATTTTTGTGCAATGGGAAATTATTTAAAACTAAAATTAGAACTGAATGTAGTAATAGAATATAAAATCACATAAAAACTACATTAGCACAGATAACATCATATATTTTTATCATATACATTATGGTGTTATGAAATAGATATATATGAAAGTTTAAATCTACCCAACAAACCTATTGCTGCATATACTTATTTCTGTAATGATAGTACATATCTCCAGTCTCTGGTTTTTTATTATTTTTATTTCATGTGTATAAGTGTATTGTCTGAATGTATGTAAGTGTACCCACATCATGCAATGCCCATGGAAATCAGAAGAGGGCAATGGATCCCCTGGAACTGGAGTTACAGAAGGTTATTGCCACCATGTGGGTGCTGGGAATATTCTGTTCCCTTCAAAAGGAAAAAAAATTTTGATTAAATAAGGAATTGAGGGATTTTTTTTAATAGAAGAAAGACTTTTTTTTTACTTACACTGCCAGAGGGAGCATCCACAATGGCAGAGGAGGTATGGCAGCAGGCAGCAGGAGCAGGAAGTTGAGAGATCACATCTTCAATACAAATATCAAAGCAGAGAGAGCAAACTGGGAGTGGGGAGAGGCTATAAACTCTCAAAGCCCACACAAGTGACATACTTCCTCTAGCAAGACTGCACCTCCCCAAACTGCACCACCAACTGGTGACCAAGTGTTCAAATACCTGAGCTTAGTGGGGATATTTATCATTCAAACCACCACAGCTGCCCTCTGGCTGAACTCCACAGTCTGCAGGGGGCAGTGGGATTGACCAGAGGGGTGGAGGGTTGCTTGCAAGAGGGGGGGAAGAGTCAGTAACATGTTGTTCAAGCAGTTTCTGGACGTGTCCAGGTTGACTGAGGAAGGAAAGAAGAGAGGAGTGAATTTTTAAGAATTTAGAGCTATTTTTATTTTTCTGAGTTATAGTCAATGTTTTTGGCACATATACATTATATGCAGTTATGAGTTTCATAAAGACACTTTCATTCAAATATATCATACAATTTTAATTTAATTGGTACATAATATTTATACCTATGTATGGGAATACAGTGTGGATTTTCCTCACATGTATATACGTATGATGATCAAGTCAGGGTCATTAGCCTAACAGTCTTCTCAAGCATGCATAATTTCATTTTGTGATTGCATATTGAATTCTTATTTTGGTCTTTTAAAATATTCAGTAAATTACATATATAATCATTCTACTGTAGTATAGAAGAGAATATGTTTCTCCAATCTTACTGTAATTTTGTACTCCACAACAGATCCTTTCTATTTCACTCTCTCCTCCCCTGCTCAGGCTCTGGTAACCATAAATCTATTATATGATTAAACACTATTGTTCAGTGTTCTCTGGGTCTAGCGACATGAACTGTTTAACTCAGTTTACTCATTTTCCCTTTTCAAAGCTCACATTCCATGATGCTAGCACACGTTTGTGACAATGTTGGTCATATGCTAAAAATAATACCCTTGAAGGTTCTACTCCAATAAAACAGACTTGGGTCAAAATGAGAGTGATTAAATAAAAGTTTTCCAAATGTATTTGAGCCAGTTCATTCCTAGGGAAGTTTTAAAAACAAAATTCCTTTTTTCATGAAGAGCTTGGGGGGTCTGCTCCCACTGCCACTTGGAGAGGCAGAAACTGATTTCCATCTGTGTCTCCAGCCAAGAGCCTGGGTTCCTGGTTGCCATGGTAGCCTGGCCAGTGGCTGGGAGAGCCAGGCTGGGCTCAGAGGCCACCCCCCCGAATTCCTGGCCATTCTTTCTTTTTCATTAGCTATTTTTGTGTTAATTTTATAACCTATCTTAATCCTAGAATCTTATTTATTTTTTAAGCACGTGCAATTTAAAACACACAGCAAAGTAAGCTGAGGGGATGGTATATGCACTGGAGTCTTACTCAGGATGTTAAAGCTATAATAGACTAAGAAGCACTGATTGAAATACAGGGGTCAGAATCTCTCCAGTACAGGCAGCAGAAATATTTTAATAATACAATTCATAGTCTACATGATTAAAATTTTGTATAAAACCAACCTCATACATCAGATATAGCTAACTACTATGTACTTACCAAAACTGGCTTGTAATGTCCTATAATAATATTTAGTGTCAGTTTGAACTCCAACTACCGAAGTGAATATTCTGAAATACAAATTGATAGTAATTTCAAAAGCTCTCTCATAGACAGTATACTGGGTCATTAAATCTTTGAAGGCACATTCTAAAAATCCTAAATATTCATAAGCTATGGCTTCTGCTATACCATCATGTGGGTGTGACATGACTATTGACCTCTTGAACTGTCAGCAGCTGTGATTATCCACATGAACCTGTCGAAAATTAGGCCCGCTGATGTTCTGTCATGGACGGGGAAGGGTTCACAGGCCTCACCAAATCCTGTCCATCTCTGAGGGTACAGAGACAAGTAATGGTTGCTGAGAGAGATCATTTTCTTCAGAGTTGTAGCTTCCCATACGATCCCCATGATCTTGTAAGTAATTACTTAGATATGCTCCTGTGAGTAACATCAACTAAAATAATTGGTTCACCAAGCTAAACGTACAAAGGATCATTTCTCTATTTCTGTCAGTGCCTTCTCTGGGGGTGAGTATGTATTTGTTTGTATCCCCTGGGAAAAGTTAACAAAAAAGTTTCAAAATATATAATTAAAAATATTTTTAACAATATAAAATACATAAACCAGCTTGAAATGAATAATATCAACCTGAACTATAAATTATTCCATTCAGTTTTTCAATCTTTAATATTTACATGACTAATACACTTTTTTTGGTTTTTTTTGGAGACAGGGTCTCCCTGTAGCCCCAGCTGTCCTGGAACTCACTATGTAGTGTCCCGTGCTATCGTCTCGCCAGCAAGAACAACGCGGCACACTCAGGATCCTTCTGCAGAAAAGCTTTAATGCATCTTGAGAGGGAGAGCATAAGCTTACAGGGC
>NW_008338253.1:1927562-1941026 GCF_000622305.1 Nannospalax galili | reverse complement strand
GCTAAATCATTGCCAAGGGCCATTGGTCCAGGGAGGCCCGAATGGGTCCTAATATGTGTAATATAAAAGGGTGTACTCCTCTTAAATAAACAATCTTGTATTTTCTGAAAAAGGGCAGCCACCCTGCTGGTTGGTTTTATAACACCAGCTGTCTCTAGCACAGCAACTGCATTAACTACATAGGATGAGTCAGAAATAATATTAAGAGGACCTGAAAACTTTTGAAGAACCTCCAACACAACCAGACATTCTACTATTTGAGGAGAGGTTTCTGCATATTGTCGTGAGAACACCTTGGAACCCATGACATATGCCCCCTTCCCATTCTTGGAGCCATCTGTATATATCATCAATCCCTCTTTCAGTGGAATGGGAGATGTAACTCGGGGAAAGACTACAGGATGGAGGGCTGCAAACTGCAGCAAAGGATGCCTTGGATAGTGATTATCAATTCTCCCCGAGAAGGTGGTAACTAGTATGGCCCAGTCATTTGAGGTGGCAGCTAATGTTTGCACCTGAGAGGAATTATAGGGGACCAAGATAGATGTAGGGTGCTTGCCAAAGTGTTCTATAGCCAATTTTAAGCCTTTAAGTGCAAGTTGAGCTATAGCCGTGGGGTACCAGTCAATTATTTTTTGGGGGGAAGCGTTCGGGTGAACCCATAACAGGGGTCCTTCCTGCCATAAAACCGCAGTGGGCAGCTTTCTTGTTTTAAAAACATAGAGACAAAAAGGTTGAGAGCTGTTAATGCGACGTAACTGTGCTTTCTCTATTGCCTCCTCTACTAGGAGGAGTGCTGTTTCCGCAGCAGGGGTCAAGGATCGAGGGGAAGTAATATGGGTGTCCCCCTCCAAAATGTCAAAAAGAGGTTTTAAATCCGCTGTGGGAATTTTGAGAAATGGGCGAAGCCAATTAATATCTCCCAATAATTTTTGGAAATCATTTAAAGTGCACAAATCTTTTCTATAAATTTTTATCTTTTGTGGACGAATCACATCAGGGAGAATAACAGTGCCCAGGAATTGGCCTGTATCAGAAAACTGGACCTTTTCAGTGGCGACTTGAAGTCCCCAGTATTGCAAAGCTTTCACCAGCTGTGGGTAAGCTTTTTCAAGGGTCTCTCGCTCTTGATGACACATGAGCACATCATCCATGTAATGAATAATAGTTATCGCAGGAAATTTTTCTCTAATAGGCTTTAGAGCCTCCTGTACATACAGTTGACATATGGTGGGACTGTTGGCCATCCCTTGAGGCAGCACTCTCCATTGAAATCTCTTATCTGGCTCCATATGATTAATTGAAGGGATGGTAAAAGCAAAGCGCTGCCTGTCAGAGACATGCAGGGGGATAGAAAAGAAGCAGTCCTTTATATCTATAATGATTAAGTTCCAATCCTTAGGCAGAGCAGAGAGGACCGGAAGTCCCCGCTGCACTGCCCCAAGGGGATACATTTGCTCATTAATAGCTCTTAGGTCATGTAATAACCTCCATTTTCCAGATTTCTTTTTTATCACAAAAATCGGGGTATTCCAAGGGGAGGTAGATGGCTCTATATGCCCCAAAGCCAGCTGCTCAGTGACCAGATCAGTTACTGCAGCCAATTTTTTGGAGGTCAAAGGCCACTGAGGAACCCACACCGGAGCCTCCGTTTTCCATGGTATGGGCCGTACTGCCTCAGTGGCACCTAGGAAAAACCCAGGCCTTGTCTGCCTTGATTTGGGTTGGGTGCTATGGGTTCTGTACACCCCTGTTCACAACACCCCAGCCCTTTTCCTCTCTCATACCCCATTTTCTTCATATTTGGATTGCTTGTGGTGAATATTCATTGGACAGAGTAAGCCCGAGGTCGTGCATAACATCCCGTCCCCATAGGTTGACAGGTAAAGGGAGGACATAAGGAGTGAATCTTCCCTCCCGCCCTTCCGCCGTCTTCCAAGTGAGGGCGGAAGAGCTGATTGTGGGATGGGCACTATAACCCAAACCCTGTAATGAATGGGAAGCCTCGGTAATCGGCCAAGACCTTGGCCACCAATGGGAAGAGATGATGCTCTTATCTGCCCCAGTATCTAGGATGCCTTCAAAACTCTTACCATTAACCTGTAGGAGCAGCTTCGGCCTATTTTGTAGGCTGACAACTAAATAGGCTGAGTCCTGACCCGAGGATCCCATCGGCCTATTTCTAAATTCCTGGTGGGTACTTGGAAGGAGTAGCAACTGAGCTATCCTATCCCCTTTACTGATAGAAAATATGCCTTTAGGGCTAGAGCACAAAACCTGAACCTCAGGGGTACGCTGATTGTCAATTATGCCAGGGTGAACAATCAATCCTTGCAGGGTGAGTGACCCTCGGCCCAGAAGGAGCCCTACAGTCCCTTGAGGAAATGGTATGGGCAAACAGGCAGGTATGGGCTGCACTGCCATTTGAGGCATCAATAAGAAATCGGAGGAGGCGCGCAAGTCCAGTCTTGTGTCATCCCCAAGGGGGCTTTCTCCGGGGCCTTGATGAACCGGTTCCCATATTTTTGTGGGCCCTGGGACCATGGGCCCGCTGCCCCGTTTTTTGGATCCTCATTGATAAAGGTTGCCTTAGGAGGGAGGACATTACCTCTCAAATCCCTAACCGAGCGACATAGGTCTGCCTTATGATAGCCCTTGCCGCAGCGGGTGCAAAGAGCAGGGGTGGGCCCTCTGATTTCTACAGTCTCTTTTCATGTGTCCGGGCTTTCCGCAGTTAAAGCAGACCCTTTTTTCGGGCCCCTTAGGGGGGCGTCTCTGGGACTGTAAAATGGCTGCTGCCAGCCCTGCATTGGTAAGAGGGCCCCCTAACTCTCTACAAACCCTAAGCCAGTCCTGCATCCCTTTGTTTTTTCTAGGGGCAATGGCGGCACAGCATTCCTGAGTGGCTTGTTCAAAGACAAGCTGTTCGACAAGAGGCATGGCTGTCTCAGAGTCTCCAAAAATGCGCCCTGCCGCCTCCGTCATCCTAGCCACAAAGTCAGAAAAAGGCTCTTGAGCTCCTTGTATAATCTTTGTTAATTGGTTACCTCCCTCACCCTTCCTAGAGAGTGCCTTCCAGGCCCTGATGGCAGTGCTTGAGACTTGTTGGTATGCTCCCCAGGGGAAATTTGTTTGATTGGTTGCATAGTGTCCCTGCCCTGTCAGCATGTCAAAAGTCCATTCTTGCTGTTCTGGTGTCAAAGATATAGCATTGGCCCTGGCTTGTTCTTGAGCTGCTTCATGCCAAAGGGCCTTCCATTCCATAAACTGGCCCATGCTGTTAAGCGTGGCCTTGGCTATTGTTTGCCAATCAGTAGGTGTCATGGAGTCTCTCGCCAGCCTGTCCAATTGTGCCAATGTGAAATTGGCGGTGACGCCATACTTTCTGACTGACTCTGCTAATTCCTTTATTTGGTTATATTCCACGGGTGCGTATACCCGCCCGTTCTCTAGGCCTTCAAAGACAGGGAAGGCCGAACGTAACTTCCTCTGCACTTTATCAGATAGGAGGGAAAAAGATCCTCGGCGGACCTCATATGGAGGGGACGCTGAGGGGGCCACTTGTGAAGCGGCCATCACAGAATGTGAATGTTTTTGGTGTCTCTTGTTGCCTTGTACATGATCATCTGGATGATATCTTTCTTCCTCATACTTCGCTACTTCCTCATCTAGCTCCGCCTCCTCCTCCGGGTCAAGGCTCTCGTCCTCAGAGCTCCCGGGGCTTCCTGAACTACTTAATTGCAGAGCCTTTAGTTCTCGGACGGGGTATATACTAGTCCCTTTGTCCGGCCTCTCGACAGGCAAAGAATCTCTAGGCTCTTTAAAATACGCTCCCTTGTCAACAGACCTTCCGGGAGGGCCATTTTCCTTATTTGGGGCCCGTTTCTTTTTTCGTGCACCTAACCTCTCACTGCGTTCAGTTTCTGACATGCTATCCTGGACTTCCTCAAGAACATTTCGACTTTCCGCCACAACGGCCTGGCATGTTTTATACAACAAAACTATAAGTGCTCCCAGAATGATAACCAAGGCCTCAAAGCTACCTTTCCAAAGCGGAAACAGGTTCAAGCCAAAGTCCAGAAAAAACATACCTCTCTGAACGTCCTTACCTGCAGTTCTGAATCCTCCTTGAACTCAAGGGGTCTCCGATGGTGCTGATGATGGTTTGGTCGAATTCCCGGGTCTCAGCACCAGTTGTCCTGCGCTATCGTCTCGCCAGCAAGAACGACGCGGCACACTCAGGATCCTTCTGCAGAAAAGCTTTAATGCATCTTGAGAGGTAGAGCATAAGCTTACAGGGCGAAGACCCCGAATGTCGGACACCCAGCCCTTATATAGGTTAGTAAGCCCGTCTTGGACGTGGCTACTCTTGATTGGTCGCAAACTCATCAGCCCATATCACGCCACGAGGTAGGCAGAGACTAGAAGGTGGAAAATTACTTCGGGCATGCGTACTGACTTATTTACTGCTCAGCATGAACCGGATGTGAGCGCCATCTTGTAATGGCGTCTGCAGGGACGGCAGGCGGCTCCCCACAATGTAGACTAGGCTGGCCTTGAACTCACAGAGATCCGCCTGCCTCTGCCTCCCAAGTGCTGGGATTAAAGGCATGCACCACCATGCCTGGCTACTAATACACTTTTTGAAAACCATAATCACCAACAAAGTGTCTTAATTTTCAGACATGTAAGTTGCTCCAAAAGAAAACTGATCAGAAAGGTCAGTCTTAAGTGTTTAAATGTTTCATTCTCATTTAAAAACAATAAAGTGATAAACAAATGCCCTCCCCAAGTTCATATCATCTTAAATTCATGGAAATGGTCTTAGTTTCTTTCTTGTTGCTGTAGTAAAATACTCTGACAAAAGCAACGCAATGAAGAAAGAGATTATTTCTGCTCACAGTTCAAGAGTACAGTCTGCCATGATAGCAAGAGCTTGAATAAGTTGGTCACATGGCATCCACAATCATGAAGCAAAGACAAATGCTTACACTCAGTTCAATTTCTCCTTTTTGTACTCTCTAGAATCCTATCCCAGGGACTCAGTTCCATCCACAGTGGGTAGACCTCCCCACTCTAATTTACCTAATTAAGATAATCCCCCAGAAGCATGCTCATGGACTCACCTTCCAGGTGAATCTAGATCTCAACAAATTGACAGTTGCGATTAATCATCAAAAATGTGTTCTCAGAGAAGGAATACAAATGGCATCCTTGCACATTAAAGAAATTCAGATTAAAGCTGCTTTATGATTTTATCTCACTCCAGCCAGAATGGCTATCCTCAAGAAAATAAACATCAAATGCTGGCACTGATATGAAAACACAACCCTTTATGAACTGGTGATGGGAATGCAAGCTTGTGCAGCTACTGTGGAAGCCAGTGTGGAGACGCATCAAAAATTAAGACTACATGCGAGGCAGGAGGGAAAGCTGGAGAAAATTTGGGGGGCATTTGAGAGAGCCGATCCTCTTATTCCAGAGTCTAGTTACAGCCTTGTTGGGATAAGTCAGCAGTGCCTGGAATGTAGAGCATGGCCTCCAGGCCAGATACCTCCTAGTGAGGATGGGCCAGCTCCATTGTAGATACACTGTCTCTTACCCAACAACCCCCAAGCAAAACTATTAGGCCTCTAATCCTTTACTCCTAACTGGATCTCTTGTAGATCACGTGACCTGAGGACAGAACAAAGTCCACGTAGCCTTAGAAGCCCCCTCCCTCCCCCTACCTGCTGGCCTGCCAGAAAACCAACCTCGCCTCTTTGCCCATGAAACTTTCCTATACAAACCTCTGCTTCCACCATAATAAACGAGCTGTCCACTGACACAGTCTCCAGGGGGTGTTCTTCCCACTGTACTCACCGCCACCTGAGGCCCTGACCTTCCACGATGGGGACCTGTGCACAACCGTCTCCCGGTAGCAGTGGAATTCAGGCGGGGAGCGGCTGACGCAGCCTCTTGCCAGCTGAGGATCAAGAATTCTAGCACAATTAGCAACATATTCTGTGAATGTTGCTAACATAGAGACAATATTCCTTCTAATTTTTTTACCATTTAAATAAAAAATCTTTATTTTGAAATTTAAGCATTGAATGGAATTAATTTATTGAGAATTGATAAGTTCTGGGAAAAGATAATCTACACTCTGTATCATGACATATTATTTTGGGTTTTTTAATTTCAATTTTTTATTTTAAATATTTTATTTATTATTATTTTACATGTATGAGCATATTGATTGCTATTATTTTGGGTTTTTTAATTTCAATTTTTTATTTTAAATATTTTATCTATTATTATTTTAACAGAGCATAGGGTAGGGGTATATTTACGGCTGCATCATAAAGTCCGCACTCAAATACAGAACCTCTGACCTCCCGACAACCACACAAAATGATGAGAGTGGTGCCTCTTGGTGTTCTCAGCTTATATATCCTTTGTTCCTCCACACAAAGACTCAAATATTGCAGCTATGGTTGATTGATTGGGTGGGAGGGGTAACTGACTCTCCCCTCAACTCCTTGATGAGTCGGGGAAGGAGGTGTGACTATAGCTTGCCACCATAGTGGTCTGAGGACACTTCCAGTTAACACTCCACCCCTTCTTCCAGCTCTTACATCCTTTCTGAAAACCTCTTCTGCAAAATTCAGCACCTTAGAGGGGGTGGTAGGTGTGGGATGATCTTCCTCCTGTTGTGGCAAGGCACTGAACTTTCGGGTCTCTGTATCATCTGTTTTCAATGGGTTTCCTTCTACACCATGGGGAGGCCAGATCCAGGCACTCTCAGGTGGTCTGCTGAGTTCTCAGCCTCTAAGCCAGAAGGAGGCCAGAACAGCCACTCTCAGGCTGTCTGCTAACGTCTCAATACTGTTTTTATATTGATGTATTTTCAAGTAAGAATATTAAAATAGCAATAAATTTCACCTAACTCCTGAGCACACATGACCTTGAGTTTAGTTGGCCCTAATCATTTCAAGGAACCTCCCAAAGACTCAAATTTGTTTGCAATGAAAACACTAACTTTCTGTAAAACACTGTGATCTAAGGTATTGCCTTAATAGCAGCAATCCTATCCATTGCGCTTCAGTATGCACTTCTTGCTCTCATTTAAATTCTTTAGCAACCCTTTAAAGATATAAATTCATCTAGTGATAACATTACTTCTGCCTGTATTCCCAGCACTAGTGAGGAGAACATGAAGATCTGGAGTTCACAATCATCTCCAGCTACATAGTGAGTTCAAGCCTTTGGTCTACATGAGACCCTGCATCAAATATTTTCCAAAACTTTTTTAATGACATAACTTGTATGTATTTCTATTGTAAAGTCAATGAGAAATGAGTCCTTCTTGAGAAGCACACACACATGCTCATGAATGTGTCATCTTTTCATGGTGCTTAAATCTATGTTTTAAAAAAAAAAAAACATTTTTCAGGGGGTAGAAAGATTGTAAGAACCAGGGAGGAGGTGCATGACCATACAGAAATACTCCTACAGGCTCCTGGGTCTCTTATCATATGAATCTACAGCACTGGTGTCAGCATGCACAAGACCTATGCAAATTCAAGCAGACAAAAACCCAGCAAGGAACTGTGGAAATGAGCAGCAGGCCACAATCTTAGAATTATTGGCAGCTGATTACTGCTTGGTGAGGAAGAGCTGATCTACTTAAAGGGAGGAAGTCTACATAGGTGACTAGTCCCCAGTGCATGAACTTACATATAAAGATGATTTTCTGGAAGGGCGTATAAAGATAATTTTCTATATGAGATACACAAAAATTCAATAAAATTATTTTTAAAAAACACCTTTTTTCAATAAACTCCAACTCTGCTTATTAATGAGTTGTCCTAAAACACCTTTCTGTGATGAAATCAAGAATATTACCTTTCACCAGGCGTGATGGCACACACCTTTAATGCCAGCACTCAGGAGGCAGAGGCAGGCAGATCTCTGGGAGTTCGAGGCCAGCCTGGTCTATATATAGCAAGTTCCAGGCCAGCTGGGACTACAGGGACACCCTGTCTCAGAAAGAATGTAGGCTTTGGGGCCGGAGAGATGACTCAGCAGTTAAAAGCACTAATTGCTCTTGCAGAGAACCCAGGATCGATTCCCAGCACACACAGGGCAGCTAACAACTGTCTGTAACTTCAGTTCCAGGGGATCCGATGCCCTCTTCTGACCTTCTGCGACACTGGATGTCACGGGTGCACTTACATACGTGCAGGCTATACTATACTCATACATGTAAAATAAAAATAATAAGTAAAATACTTTTTTAAAAATAAAGAATGTTGACTTTACCTGAGTAGAGAGATCCAACAATAACTCAAGCTGCTTTGGGCAGGAGTGTGCACTTGTGTCTCTAGTGCACGTCCCACTGTTGCTTACACAACTGCTATATAAACCATCTATAAGCACTCCTGGAAATGTATTCGAAGTACTCTAACTCAGCATAACACAGAGATATTTGCACACGATGTTCATTGCCTCACTGTTCAGTACAGCTAGTAAATTGAGTTGACAAAATGTGGTACAAATACACAATGGAATTTTATTAAACCATAAAGAAAAATAAAAGCATGGTATTTTCAGGAAAAATGAATGCAACTGGAGATCATTATGATAAGTGAAATAAGCCAGACTCAGAAATACAAGTATAACATGTTTTCTATCAAATGTATCATATGTATACTAAAGGCATGTGGGTGTGTGGGTGTGTGGGTGTGCGAGTGCACGTGCACGCAGTCCAGCTGGCCCACCATTATCTTAGCAAACTCAGTCTCTCCTGAGAAGCAGGAGGTAGGTTCCTTCTCTGGCTGCAAGTTCCTCTTCTGACTGCTCCCGGGGCCTGAGCCTTTCCTCCTACCAAAATGAGACTCCTTGTGAAATTAGAATTTCTTGGGGCCCTTTGTTTCAATACTCTGATACCCAAAAGGAGAAATAAAAGTGTTTCTTTAGAATATCCTCATTCCTGTCAGACAGGTTGGTTACAGGACAGAGGGAGGAGAGACATGACTGAAAACAAAGTATAATGGCCTGTGTGTATAAAAATACCATAAAGAAAAGCATTACATTTCTGCTAACTTAAAAGTTAAATTGAAACAAAAAACTATACAATACACAGTATTATCTAAAGATTATATAAGCAGTACGCATTATACATATATCTATAGTTATATTTACAATGCATGTTAGTGGGAATAAAGAGATGGCTTCGCAGTTGAGAGCAGTTGCTGCTCTTCCAAATGACCAGAGTTCGGTTTCCAGCACCCATTTTGGGGGCCTCACAACTGCCTGTAACTCATGCTCCAAAGGATCTGATATCCTCTTCTGGCCTCTAAAGGCATCTGCACACACATGGACACAGATACAGACACACACACACACCTCTTCTGACCTCAGCAGCATTTCATGACACGGGTGCAGTCACATACATGCAGGCAATACACTCATACACACACACACACACAAACGCACACACACACACACAAATAAATACATAAAATAATAAAAACAAATACATGTAGGTACTCTGACAGCAAATGGAATACAAACTTATTTGTATATGTTACTGATTTTTATATACATTTTCTATGTATATTCTGTCAGTGTTAAAAGTGAAGTTAGTTCATGTGCAAGTCTTAAAATTTTTAAGTTGAAGGAGTCCTTACATACAAAAACCAGGGAAGAAGTGTTCTATTAAATTGCACTGGAAAAAAAAGTAGTACATAACTATAAGCAGAAGTATTTTTACTTTATTAAAGCACTGTCCAAAATTGGCTCTCTGAAGTCATATTATGAAATTCAATTAAAATCTATCAAATCTTGTGGGGACACACTGACCTTATAAGCTGATGTTCCAACTAGGCAATCTGGAAAGTTTCTGAGACTCAGGAAGAGAGTTCTATTTCAATAATAATTTAATACATAGGCATGAAAAATAATAAATAAAAGAATACAATGGAGAGAAATTGTGTATGTTATATATTATGAGTTAAAGGCAATTGTCATCTTGAGGAATGAATTCTTTTACATAATCTAAATTATATACTAACTTTATCCTCAAACATAAAACCTACCAGGATTTATATGATCTTTGTGTTTAGTAAGTGAATGCATTTTCAGACTAGTGAAAAGGTAAACAAAGTCAAATTCAATAACTAATTCATGGAAAGATTATGTGAGCTATAAGGAATCAAGTGATATAAACATATCCCTGCCTTTGAACATATATGTTAATGAAAGCGTGTATAAAATGTACATTTCGTGTTATAAAGAATGAATAGATACTCAATTCCTTATGTACATTTTTCTGCAGTGCCTTTTGTTCTACGGGTCAAAGTCTGTGTTTATTTGTACTTTGAGTAAGAAATGTATTTTTGAGAAAGTTTGTCAAGTTTAGTAGGTTTAAGAACAGTGATTTTCTTGTCAGTAATAGTAAAACCAACTATAGAGTACATAGTCCAAGTGCACCCGTGTAGTGCAATGCCCAAGGAGGACAGAAGAGGTCATCAGATCCTCTGGAACTGGAGTTATGGACAATTGTTAGTTGCCATGTGAGTGCTGGGATTCAAACCCGGGCTTCTGCAAGAACAACCAGGGTTCTTAACTGCTGAGCCATCTGTCCAGCTCCCAAGAATGACTTTTACAATATGGCCATAATCTGGACTAAAATCTTTTACCTTAAATTGCAACCAAAATGTTACTGTTTATAATGTAAACGAACTTACTGAGACATGTGCTCCTCTTGTATCCTGGGTATAAAACCTTAATCCCTCTGGACCCCTCCTTGCCCTCTACCCAAGACTATGTATGAAGGTATGTATTAATACTTCACGTATCAATGCGCTGAAAGCTGCATGCTTTTCTCATTGCAAACAATAAGAGAAAATGAAGGTGTGTGATATTCTAGGCCTAGGGATCAAAGGGTGAGATTTTATGATAAGATAAGGGAGGGATATGACTTCTAATTCCCCATTTTATTGTGCACACACTGTTTCAATAAAGAATGAGGAAGGCCCTTGCTGGGGAGCACAGTTCCAAAAGGCATCTGAAGGATCAGGTCTTCAGCCGTTCAGGTCTACCCTTGGCCGTAAAATTCAGGCTTTTCATTAATGCAGTCATAACTGTAAAGTGCCTTAGAAATGCTGCATCCTAGTGTCATTAGTAAATGAATTTAAGACCAGACTCAAATGGAAGCTTAAAGATAATTTTATTAGTGTTTAAAAGAACTCCAGAGCATGCAAGCTATAAATCTCAGCAACTTCCCAGAGGAAGAGAATGGAAAAGAGAGGGAATGAAAAAAAGAAAAAAATCATATCATTTGAGTTAAGCCAGCCTGGAGGTCAGCAACATGGTGAGTAGCGGGGCTGTAGAGAAAGAGTAAGGAAGGCCAAAGTACCAGAAAAAAGCATGATTAGATTCTGGTCACCATCCAAAAGAAAGAAACAGAAAAAAGAAAAAGTCGAACATTTTTTCCACCTTTGATGGGCTCAGAAAGATGGGCAGATACAGTGAACCACATGGCAGCTTGTAGGGAATTCATGGAAGGAAAATTAGAATATTTCAATAAAGGCATAATTAATTATTCTAACTATCTCTAGCAGGCCTTGTGACTGAATAGACCAACAAGACTCTTAGGTTGCCTCCCAGGCCAGAGATTTCATTCTCCTAACCATAAGGAAATAGTTTAATGCTGCTGTGTCATAATGCTTGTTAACATAAAACTACCCAAATTTTATTAAGCCAATACTATACTATGTGCTTTATGCCATGCTCCAGTGGATGACCCCACACATGCACATGTGGGCAACAATCAAAAAAAGACATGAAGTTGGGAGTTGGGGGTGGCTGTTTGGGGAGAATACTAGTAGAAGTTGGAAGGAGAAAGTGGAGGTAGATAAGATGATATTGTATTGTATACATGTATGAAATTATCAAAAATAAAAAATTAAGATATTAGTTGCCAAAGGAACCAATGAAAAGAAAATAGAGTAAAACTAATGAGTATTATTAGAGGAGTAAAGAAATAGAAGATAGAGCCAGGTGTGGTGGCACACGGCTTTAGTCCCAGCACTTGGGAGGCACGGGCAGTTGGATCTCTGTGAGTTCAAGGCCAGCCTGGTCTACATAGCTAGTTCCAGGCCAGCTGGGGCTACAGGGAGACCCTGTCTAAAAAGATAAAAAAAAAGCAGTCATACAACCAAAATTAAACCCAGCACTCAAAAGGCTGAGGTAGGGAGACCCCCAAACCCCAGGCTAAGCTGTGCTCTTTGGGAGAATGAGAGTGAGAGATAGACAATACAATCTTAAATGTTAGTAAACTAGCATTAGATGTTAAATAACATCCGTTTCTGTGTGATCACTCATCTGAAGGCAGGTGTGGTGTGTCTCTATGTGGTCACTTCTCTCTGTACCAGTTCAGATTATCTGTGATCACTCGTCTAGGTACAGGTACAGACTGTCTGCCATCAATTCCTTGAACTCAGGTGTAGAGTCTATATTTATACCCTTCTTCTTTTCCTTCTCTGGTGACTTGGGTTGGTGTCTTCTGAGGGGGGCAGAGCCTTTGTGGCTTTCAGCCTGGTATGCTAGTCTTTGTGTTGTTTCCCTAGCATCAGATGGTATGGTTCACAGATCAGGCAGTGGATGTTATAATTAGATGTGTCTTTCAGTATCTCAGAACTGGAAATGGTTGACAGCAAGCTTTCCAGTGGTATGCCTTAGACCCTAGCACTTTTAGCACTCTTCGTTTGTTTCAGACAGGGTCCATGTATGCCATCATAGCCTCCAACTCCCTATGTAGTGGAAAATGACCTTGAAATTGATCTTCCTGCCTCCACCTCCGCAGTACAAGGATTATAGGAGTACACCACCACACTCAACATACAAACCTAGCACTTTAAAATATATATATTTTAATTGACTTTCTGTGTATTTCATACACAGCATCTTAATACTCTTTATAACTCCCTTCTCCATCGGCACCCTCCCATGGCACTTAGCCCTGCTATTGTCTGTCCTTCTGGGGAACTAGTGAACCTCACTCTATAACTCAGATAATAGTTCCATTGCATAGAACATTAAATGGTTCTGACGTAGCATTTTTACCCTCTAAGTAGAGGTATTGTTCATGTCACGATTCAGAGAATAGTCCCTGGACTCTTGCCCTGAGTTTGAATAGTGGACTACGTATAGAGGATCCTTTGCCTCCAGAGCTGTGTCAATGCTGATTCAGAAAGGGGCTTTTTTAAATGACTTCTTGACACTGTTCCAGTAAAGTGCTGAGAGAAAAGGACTCCCTGCAGCCACCTATATGGTTTTCTGTCTCTGATATTTCTGTCTTATTAGATTGCAAATCTGTTCCATATATTATCGCATGTTAGTTACGCTTTTGGAGTCTCTGTTTTGGCTGTTTTTCCTTTGGTCTCTACCCTGCCCTCTGCCAGTACAGCTGCCAGG
>NW_008338253.1:1925905-1927534 GCF_000622305.1 Nannospalax galili | reverse complement strand
TCTCTCTCTCTCTCTCTCTCTCTCTCTCTCTCTCTCTCTCTCGTCTCCTGTAAATTATCTGGTTCTGAGAGTAGAAAATGAATTTTCTGAAGATCTCTTTGTGTGATAAGCTATGGTTTGAGCTCTCCTTTTTTTGTTTTGTTTTGTTTTTGGTAAATTTGAGACAGGGTTTCCCTGTAGCCACAGCTGGCCTGGAACGCACTATGTAGTCCAGGATGGTCTTGAACTTACAAGAGATCTGTCTGCCTCTGCCTCCCTAGTGCTGGGATCAAAGGCATGGACCACCATGCCCAGCCTGAGCTCACCACTTTTGCACTAAACTCTGCCTTGGGAGCCTAGCACTAGTCAATTGGGACTGAACTGTCCACAATGGACTCTGAATTCTGTCTCCTGTTCTATTTCTTTTTTTTAAATTTCTATTTATTTATTTATTTTTATGTGTATAAGTGCATTGCCTACATGTATGTAAGTGCACCCGTTTCCTGCAATGGCCAAGGAGGCCAGAAGAAAGTGTTGGATCCCCTGGAACTTGAGCTACTAAGGATGGTAGTTAGCCACCATGTGGGTAATGGGATTTGAACCTGGGTCCTCTGCAAAAGCAGGCAGTGCTCTTAACCACTGAGCCATCTCTCCAGCCCCCTGTTCTGGTTTCTAAAGTTCCCTTTCCTTCTTTGCTAGTGAATCCAGTGTTTTTGTTTTATTCCACTATCATTTGCCATTATATACGTAACTGAATCCTTTCTTTTTTACTTTAAATTTATGAAAAAGATCTATCTAAAAAAAACTGTGTGTGTATTTGTGTGCGTGTGTGCGTGTGTGTGTGTGTGTGTGTGTGTGTGTGTGCATGAGTGCAAGTACCATTGCAGATCTACTGGAGTTGGGATTACAGGTGGTTGTGAGCAACATGGGTGCTGAGAACCAACTCAGATTCTATGAAAGAACAGTATGTGTTCTTAACTTCTAAGCCAGCTCTCCATCCAGTGCCTGAATCTTCTTTCTTGCTTCTCCTTTTCTTCTCTTTTCATTTCCTTTTTGAGATAAGACATTGATATGTAGCCCAGGTTAGCCTCAAACTCCTGATCCTCTTACCTCAGTCTCATGAGTAGTGAGAATGCAAGTATTCATTACTAAGTACAGCTACCACTAAATTCCTAATGTTAATTGAGAAATGACTATAAAAAGAATTAAGTTAAAGTGCTATGTGTGTGTAAGTCTTCCTTAAAGGTAGAGATGAATAACAAAGAACATGTAATAGCTTCAACTTGCCTATTAAAGGTAAACAGTGAATACCCAAACATGCTAAGAGCAACCTAATAACCCAAGTGTCATAACAGGCTTTTAGTTTTCTGTGCGAGGACAGGAACTACATTCTCATTCAGATTAATTCATGTCTTGTTAATTAAATGCTTTGCCTCATTAATGAAACTGTGAGAAAATGTATGTATGATCAATTGTTTCCTATTGTCGTTTTTCAGCTTATATTTCCTTCATAAAGAAACACTGATAAATTATATGGAAAAGCTACATTTCTTTCCAAAAATTAAATTGCTAACACAATAACTTTCTGTAGCATGAGGCCTATAACATATAAAGAGCATTTAGTTTTAGGTCAGTTGTTGGTATTCAAGA
>NW_008338253.1:1923561-1925840 GCF_000622305.1 Nannospalax galili | reverse complement strand
ATATATGACAGCATGCTTGAGTATACTATCTTAAGAAAGGTGGGTTTTTTCCTTGTATCGCCAAGTACACCCCACCCCACCCACCCTATGTTACATGACCTTCCTTCACTGCATAGGCATGTAGACCCTGCACTTCCCCATCCCATAAGCTATCCAGCTCCTCTGGGATCTTGCTTCCTTGTGTTCTTCGAGTACCTTTCTTCCCAGTGTTCTCAGGGAGATAGATCCCACTCTACCTATTCCATAGATTATCTGGTTCCTCCAGGCTTTCACTTTTCTTACCTAAAAGACAAGCCTCGTTCCTTCTCATCCAACAGACCACCCAACTCCTCCTCATTCTTACTGTTTTGTGCTACCATGTTGGCCCCATTCTGCCTCACCCTATAAGCTACCTGGTTCTTCCAGGCTCTGTCTTCCTTGTGCCCCTAGCTAGGCCCTGGTTCTCCCCACCCACAGATCACCCAAATCTCACTTCCTTGTGCCACCAGGTAGACCCCATTCCTTTGTACCCCATAAGACACCCACCTCTTCTGGGATCCAGCTTCCCTGCTCTGCCAGGTAGGTCCTGCTCCTCTCCACTCCATAGACTGTCAAGCTCCTCTGGGACTGCTCTCCCATGTGCTGCCAGTCCTCCAAGTTACCTGCACTGCCAAATCATCTTGATGCAGTTAAATGGAATACTTAAGGAAAATATGGATTTTAATCCTTGTTTTCTCCCTCTGTCTCTGCCAGAGACAAGCTGTCTCTGTCAGCTGACAAGCTGTGGTTAGAATGGTAAAACAGCTAGTTAGAACCACTGACCTTGTGTCCTGATGAAACTTTCTCAATTCTGTTTGTCTTACATGGAGACTTCTGCAATGATTTTTCAGACAGAGGTATTTGAGGCAGGGTCTCCCTGTAGACCCAGCTGTCCTGGAACTCACTATGTGGACCAGGCTGGCCTTGAACTTATAGAGTTTCACTTGCCTCTGCCTCCTAAGTACTAGACTAAAGGTGTGGGCAACCACGCCCAGCTAGGGGATTTTTTTTTTTTAACCTTTGCTTTCTTTGTTAGACTTACAATAATCTTCCTCGTTTTAAGACTTTTGTTGTTAACCAATCAATGTATAGGTTTCCTTTTCAGTGTAAGTCACTACCTAAGGTGTAAAAGAATACTTACTCCTTTGGGGGTTCAGGCTTTGAAACTTAAGTCTTCTGGACCAGACTACAGCCTACATAAACCTGCTTCCTGCATCTCCTGGTGTCATCTTATGTGTCCCACAACATTCAGACTTCACACCCCACTCATCCAGAATTTCACTTCTCTGTTCTTTCAGACCACTGGACTCTACAGGGATCTCACATTCTCATGCTGCTGGCTAGGCCCACTCCTTCCCAACACAACACAAAGAAGTTATGAATATACTCCAAAAAAACAAAGACAAAGAGCTGAGTGAGAGGAGAAAGTGAATCTAAGACATGAAAATAGAATTCAATAAAGAGAGTTATTAAGAAAAACCAGACTGAAGTAGTGCTAGAAATAAAAAACTCAGTAAGCCAAATAAAAACCTCAGTGGAGCTGGGCATGGTGGCATATGCCTTTAGTCCTAGCACTCAGGAGGCAGAGGCAGGCATATCTCTGTGAGTTCGAGGCCAGCTGTGGCTACAGGGAGACCATATTTCAAAAAGACAAAAAAAAGGAAGAAAGAAAAACAAACCTCAGTAGAATAGATGAGATGGAAAGAATTTCATGCATGCATGGAAGACAAATTAAAGAATTAAATCATTAAGTAAAGGTCAATGATAAACTTCTTTTTGTCTTTTTGAGACAGGGTCACCCTGTAGCCACAGCTGGCCTCAAACTCATTACATAGACCTGGCTGACCTCGATCTCACAGAGATCTACCTGCCTATGTCTCCCAAGTCCTGGGATTAAAACTGTGTGCCACCATGCCTGGCTGATAAACTCTTTTAAAAAATGAAGGGAGAAGCGACATTTACCCTTCCATCCCCCGCCTCTCCGTTCTATACTCCCAGTTTGGGCCCTGAGCCATTCCTAGTCTCGTGGCCCCAGACACCTGGGGAACCAATACTGCTTCCTGACCCTTCCCACCCAGTAAAACTCAGTCCCTTTCTTGGGCTCCAGGAGCACCACTTCTGGTCCTGGCCCCGCCCTCACGTCTCTCTGCTTCCCTGGGCCTGCACCACCGGGGCTAACTCTCCTAGCCTGCACTACTATCCTCAGGCCTCTTGGGGTAAGTATATAGCGCAGCTCTCCACACTGGGACTCCCTAAGCCTC
>NW_008338253.1:1840197-1916626 GCF_000622305.1 Nannospalax galili | reverse complement strand
GAACACCATGAAAAGACCTAACCTTTGGATTATGGGAATAAAAGAAAGAGAATTCCATAAACAATATTTTCAATAAAATCATGGAAGAAAATTTCCAAAATCTAGAGAAAGAAATACCTAATTAGGCACAAGAAGCTTACAGAACACCAAATAGACAGTACAGAAAAGAACTCTTTCTCAGGCAGGAGAGATGGCTCAGCAGTTAAGACCACTGACTGCTCTTACAGAGGACCTGGGTTTGATTCCCTCACCCACATGGCAGCTAACAACCATCTGTAATTCTAGTTCCTGGGAATTTGATGCTTTCTTCTGGCCTCCCTTGGCATTGCACAACATGGGTGCACTTACACACATGCAGGCAATATACTCACACACATAAACTGAAAATAAATAAATGATATATTTTTCTAGAAAAGAGCTCTCTCCACCCAGTGTGGTGGCACATGCTTTTAATCCCAGCACTCAGGACACAGAGACAGGCAGACCTCAGCAAGTTCAGGGCCAGCCTGGTCTACATAGTGAGTTCCAGGCCAGCTGTGGCTACAGAGAAACCCTGTCTCAAAAAGCCCCCCAAAAAACCCAAAAAAACAGAACTCTCCATGATGTATTACAGTTGCAACAAAAAATAAAGAAATGGTATTGAAAGCTACAAGAGAGAAATCTACAAGTCGCTTATAAAGGCAGACGCATCAGAATAATACCTGATTGATCACAGAATTATTTAAAAGCCATAAGTGCCTAGAAAGATGTATTCCAAGTTCAGAAAGACCTTAACTGCCAATCCAAACTATTGTACCCAGTTAAACTATCTATTAAAATTGGAGAAATGAAAACTTTACATGATAAAGAGAGATAAAAGGAATTTATGAACCCTATACCAGCTTTACAGAGGATTCTGGAAGGAATATTTCAAACTAAAGAGAAGGATAAACACACTGAAAGGGACCCCTGGGGATAAATAAACAGCACCAGACACGCATGAAGTGGGTGGGGGATGGGGAAATGAGGGAGTTGCAGAAGGCTAAACCAAAATGCAGGGCGCATAAAATATCTATAACAGAAATCTACAATATTCTTCTAAGAAACAAATATTAGAGGAGATAGTAGAATGCAGGCGACATGACAGGAGGATTCTCCTTTCATGATTCTCAGGATCAAAGGTCTAAGTAGGAATAGATGGATTGTGGAGAGAAGAGGGTAGAAGGTCTCTCAGCCAAAGCCAAAACTAAGGATATATAATAAAGCCTTATGGAAATCCATTAGTTTGTAAGCTAACTAAAAATAGATAGTATATTTTAAAAGGAGCTTGAACAAAAGTACCCTGCCTGAGTGGACAATGCTGCTCTCAGAACACATGGGTTATTAAATGAAAACATCAGTGCCAGACATGGAATACCTCCTATGAGTTACTGGTCAGTAGGTCCCCAGAGGCACCCAAAGCAACAAAGGCTATTACCATTACTCTTAGTTGCCCACCATAACTAAACGGTAAGACCTTGTTGCTGAAGTCACCACTCACTTTGGTTGCAGGACATAGAGAAATCAAACTTAACTGACCAGGAAACTCCCTGCTGGCTAGTTTTCATAGTGCCAAAAGATGGTATGAAGGCTTCTAAGGGAGAAAAGACATCAATGGTCTCACCCAAAGGTGAATCCTGCATGCTACAATGTCTAACTGCCTGGAAAAATATGTCCACAAGTGTATTAGTGGCATGACAGTTATGGGGATAACCAGTCTTTCTGATTGGATATGAGGCCTGCTCCATAAGCAAGATTTCATGTCTGATAATGCAAGCCTAGTCAAAAGTCAATGACATAGGCCCTCAGAGGGAGCTTACTGTTTTCTTCCTAAACTGTTATGCTGTCAAACTACCTTCTAAATATTTATGTTTAAAAGAAGCACACATACACACACACACACACACACACACACACACACACACACAGATACTTGTGTTGCTTAAGACTTTTTCAGACTTAAGTCTGAAAAGCTTCTTTTTGCAGTGGAAGGTGGTTAGTACAGAGACTCATAATTGGTCAAAGTGCTAAGTACAAGGAATTGTGAGTCCTCAGCTGTGAATGAATCATCGGTATAAACTTCCTCCCATGCAAGCCTCAGGGAACATCATGCATAAGGGAGTATAAATGAATGGAGGAGCTGATGGGTAGGGAAAGCTTTGAAATGCTAACATCTAGACATAACATTACTATTGCACACATCATTCACAGCAGCTGAGGTTACCTGCACAAGACCTAAACAAAATCAAGCCAGTCAAAATCCAGCATAGATGAGGGAGGGACTCACGAGGCAGCACCTTTGTCAGATGAAACATCTGTAGTTGATGGTTGCTGCGGAATGGAGATTCACTCTCCTTTGGGGACGTGGCTGCTGGTAGGTTGCCCATGCTTCAGTAGATAGCCTCACATCTCTGTGCATATGGGCCATACTTAATATACTCACAGTCTTATTAAAGTCCCCAACCTTAGCCAAGGAACTGTTGGCAACTGATCACTGCTGGGTGATGGTGAGTTGATCTTCTTTAAGAGAGTGACACTAGACAGGCTGAACAAGCCTGTGGTGGATGAACTCACACCAAGAGACATCTGGGGACACAAACTTGATTTGACAGGCCTTAACATATATGACAGAGTGCATGAAATCCTGTGGATTGGCTATGGGGGGTGTAGCTAGGGGAGAAGATCTAAATATGATTAAGGTGTGTTGTATGAAATCAACAAAAATTCAATTAAAATATTCATTGAAAAGAATAATAAATGCCATATTGAATTTTAGAAACAGGCCATGAAATTAGGAAGAGAGAGGGGTTAGGGTCCCTAGGAGTAGTTGGAGGGAAGGAGTGGTGGATGGATATGATCAAAATACATTGTATAAATGCATAACATTTTCAAAGAATATATAAAAATATTATCTAAAAAAGGAGCCAGGCATGGTAGCACATGCCTTTCATTCCAGCACTCAAGAGGTAGAGGCAGGCTGATCTCTGAGTTCAAGGCCAGCTTGCTCTACATAGTAATTCCCAGGCTATCAGCAAAGGTTACACAGTACAGCTCTGTCTCAGTTAGACAGATAAAGAGAGAGAGAGAGAGAGAGAGAGAGAGAGAGAAGCATCACCCCTTTAATGACAGGTAGAATCCCATTATTACAATAAATTCTTAGATTTCTCAGCTTCCCTACCTCAGTAATTTTAGAATCTTTTTAAAGTGACTCACTATACTTAAACAATGTATAAATAATGTTCTTTTTTCATTTTTTAAGTCACATTTATTTATTTGTTGGGGATGGGAGTGTGTTGTTGTTCACATGCAGAAGTCAAAAGGAAACAACTTGCAGAATTTGGTTCTCTCCTTTACCATGTTGGTTCTTGCAACTGAACTCAATGCATCAGACCTGTCAGCAGGTGCCTTTACTCACTGAGCCATCTGGATGGCTACATGGCCCTAAACAATGCTCTTTCTTTCTTGTTATTTTTATTTGTTTTTGAAAAAGAAAGAACATTCATACATTGTGGAACTAAAATATTGTATAACTTGTTTTTTGTTGTTGTTTTGTTTTGTTTTGAGATAGGGTCTCACTGTGTAGCCCTGGATGACCTGGTACTCACTATGGAGATCAAGCTAGCCTGAAACTCACAGAGATCTGCCTGCCTTTGCCTCCCAAGTGCTGGCATTAAAGGAATACACCAACACACTGGACCCTAGACAACGTTGTTAAATGCTGGAATTTTGCTCATCTTTTGGGAGGCTGACATTTTAGTATATTGCAAGCAGAAGATAAAGACATGGCCAGTCCTCAAAAAAAGCCTGGGTATTAAGTTTATAGTGTCCTCCCCTGAGGAGAAAAACCATACAAATTTGGTAGAATTTTTGTTGATGATAGAATAGTGTAGTGAGAGAGAGAGAGAGAGAGAGAGAGAGAGAGAGAGAGAGAGAGTTGATAAAGGTCTGTGTACAGATTCTTCCATATTTTCCTTGTGTCTTTTCCCCTTCTGATCTAGTTGTGTCTTAGTACTACATTAAGTCTTAATCATGTGTACTGAGTCTCATGTGTCTTTCTAGAAAGACTTCAAATGTGAGGGTAATCATGGAGACCTTTGACATAGCCACTTTCCATAGCACATTACATCCATTGCATGCATACTTAAAATATCACTGTTCAGTTAATATACTTCATCACAGAATTGTTGAATGACGTGGATTTGGCACCTGTATAATATAAATAAAACTCTTATTTACAATCTCTGATTTTAGTAACTCATCACCAAATATTTTATACAGTAAGAAACCCTGGAAGGAAATCAAGAAGACAGCATTGCACACTGTGGAAACAATAGAGCACTTTTAAATAAAAGAAGCACAACTGTCATTGTTCCTTCAGCCTTGGGATACAATTATTCTTTGTTCTGAGAACTGTGAGAAAAATAATCTAAGAAGCCATGCAAAGATCTCCTGTGAGCATTCAAAAATAGCAGCTGAAATAGGGGAAAGAGATAGAAAAGTATGGTGTTGTTAATGAATGCCATCTTTCAAAGTTGTAAACATCACCTTTGTTGCAACATTGAAGTGTTTTGTCAGCTTTTCCTTTTAGCTGCTGGGTAGCTGTTGAATGCCTGTGGAAAAAAAGGCAGAGATCGGGTATCATCAAACCATATGTTATGAATTTGAATTGAAAGCAAAAGAAGAAAGAAGGGTATTCATAGAGATCATCACATTCAAGGAAAATATTCTTGCCATCAGATTGAATTAAAATGCCAATCTAATAAATATGTCACAATGCTATTGTAACATAATATAAAATGTTAGAAAACAGTATCTCCATGTACATCTTCTGAGCAGCATTGTAATTTTTTCTCTTCTATTAAAGCAAAGTGACTTCTTTGAGAATACATAAAATACAATGTTGTGACAGTGTTAGAGACATTTTATGTAGTTACACAGAGTGTTTCCAGGAAATGAGCAGTCATTTAAGAGAGAGATTTAATCTATTGAGATTATGACTCCAAATTCTTTTCTATTTTGCCAAGAGTCCTGTGACATTTATGCATCCTCGGCTTTTGTTCCCCATACATGGTGTTTCCCACTTCTACCCATTTATTTTTTCTGTTCAAATTGGTGGACTTCTTAATCCAACAAAAATTCAAAGACTGGCCTTAAGGGGAATTTCGGGGATACGGTTTTCTAACATTTTATATTATGTTACAATAGCATTGTGACATATTTGTTAGATTCGCATTTTAATTTAATCTGAAGGCAGAAATATCTTCCTTGAACGTGATACTCTCTACAAATACCCTTCTTCTTTTGCTTTCAATTCAAATGAAAGAAAATTGCAATAGTATAGGAATGAAAGAAGAAAGATACCGAGAATGATGAGCAGTTTGAGAAATATATTTCTGTATCATAAGTATGAAGCTACTCCAATTATAAAGGTAGTCCTATGAACATCATCTTCCATTAACATAGAAGTGATGTGGAATATAATTATACCTAGTAAATAATTACTTTTTGAGACGTGTTCTCACTATGGATGCCTGGGAGGCCTGGAACTTGCTATGTAAACATTGAACTCTGGCCTTGAACACATAGAAATCTACCTGCCTCTGTCCCCAGAGTGCTAGGATTAAAGGCATGCGCCACCAGGCCTGAACCTAGTAAATACTTTTAATATTGTGTAATAAAATAATTTTTGTCCTCTAATCTTGGTCTTGTCAAAATACATAAGTATTTGTAACAAAGACATCTTTGTTTCTGTTAAACTCCTCATAGAACTTCACAAGCTGTTCCTAAAAGTTGAGTTGAAACTCCAGATGTTCAGCCTCTTCTAAATGCTTCCTCCCTGACAAATTTGGAAGAGAAAAAGGTAAGAGGTAATAAGGATACTTTATTCCTTTTGTTGCTGTGTTTTTAGTTGTTTTGCTTTTTCATTAATCTGAAACATGGTGTAATGCTGTAGGATTAAGTTTGAAAACTTCCATTGGATTATTTTTTAAAAGTAACTTTCTGAAATTATTTATCCTCATATTTATTGTGAGGACCTTTCTTTTTATTAACCTCTTCGAGCATAGCCAAAATAGCTGCTTTAATTAATAATGACTTGATCAACTGTATCATCTTTGGGCTGGTCTCTGTTGGTTTAAAGTTGACCACAGACAGCTGATTGTGTTTTGTTTTTTTCTTTAAAAGTAGTTTTCTTAATTTGGGATTTTACCAATGGATATTTGGAATGATGTGCTGTGGAGATTCCATACTCCACAAAGAACTGCTGTTATGGTTTTTTTTGGGGGGGGGGGTTCTTTATGTTTATGAGTGTATTTGCCTGCATGTATATAAGTACATGTGCATCACGCAGTGATCGTAGAGGTCAGAGGAGGACATCAGATTCCCCTGGAACTGGAGTTATGGACGGTTGTTAGTTGCTATGTACGTACTTGGAATCGAATCCTGGTCCTCTGTGAGAACAGCCAGTGCTCTTAAGCACTGAATCTTCTCTACAGTCCCCAGAACTGGTTTTGATATGGTTTTGTTTGTTTGTATTTTAGTGAGGCACATCACGTGTTTGGTTTCAGACTATACAGTCTGAAAATCATGAAGTGGCAGCATTTTAAATTTCAGTTGTTTTTTATTTACCTGTGATAATTAATTCCTATAAGACACATGTGTGGTTCAGAGGACAGCCCCCAAACTGAGGAACATTTATAGAAAGAATTTGGAGCACTCTTCCTATGTTTCCTTTTCACTGTCATCTCAATTTCTAATTATCTTCTCTGTGTCTTTACAACAGAAAGGATGCAAGTTTTCTGTCAGAACTCTAACCAGATACTGTAGATCCATCTTTAGTATAATATCAGGCTGCAAGATGAAAAACTGATCCCTGTGTACTGTTACTTTTTTTTTGAGACAGGGTCTCCCTGTAGCTCTAGATGGCTTGGAATTCACTATGTAGACCAGTCTGGCCTTGAACTCACAGAGATCTGCCTCATTTTGCCTCCTGAGTTCTGGGTTTAAAGGTGTGTGCCACCACCCCAAGCTTTTTTTTTTTTTTTTTGAAGTTTCTTGTCCCCTTAAATAGCTCCTTGTTTATTCTCCTATGCCTCCAAGCCATAGTTTTGTATTCTTTAACAAATTTTTAATTACCTCTTCTGTGAAGGTTAAATTTGGTATAACTACCTATGATAATAACTAAACTCTACAATTCAATGTAATTTTCCACTTTACAACTATAAATAAACTTTGTAACCAGGTTTCTATGTAGTTTGGCTAATGTGATTCTATAATAAAACTATTTAATCAGTCTAGCTAATAAAGATGAACCTACCCTTTCTATAAGCTATTTAAATAGAAAAACATGATCTTCCAAAGACCACAGAATACTGCAGGGATAATGGCACTTGACTGTAATCCCAGCACTTCAAAGATAGGAGCAGGAGGATCCTGAGGAACTCAAGGCCATCCTCAACTACATATAGAGTCCAAGGACAACCTGGGCTACATGAGACCAAGTAACAGAAACAACAGCAACAAAAACAACAATAAACATGCATAAAATAAAAATAAGAAATAAAGATAAATATACGAGCTTGGCAACTTATAAATAAGAGATATTTGAAAGGGGAAAAGGTAACATTACTGAGGTCATAAAATGAGAGGTAGTGAAAGTCAAAAAAAGACAGTGACTTGTATTTTAAGTCATTATAGTCAAAAAACATTAGACCTAGCATACATTTTATCCTCAATGTGTGATATATGTTACCGGAATCTCTCCTGCATTTAGTGACTCAAGAATGTCACTTCTCACCCTTTTGAAGTGTTGCCATGTAAACATGGGGCTTGTATATTGTATAGCCTTTTATACAAAAACAGTCAGAAAGCTTCACACAAGCCAGATCTGAAAATGACATGTCACTTCTACTTTCCATTGGCCAGAACATAGTGAATTTGTTCCATTTGATCTGCAGGGGAGATAAGGAATGTCATTTTTTCTTTTCTTTTTTTTTCTTTTTATTATTTCTTCAGGTTTTTTTCTTTTTGATATGGTCATACTTTACGTCTCAGGCTGGCCTAGAATTCACTATGTAGCCCATACTGGTCTGGAACTTTAAGCAGTCTTTCTGCATCATCAACCTCTCAGGTCCTCAGATTACAGGGATATACCACCACACCAGGCTTCTGATGCTACTTCCTATCTCTTTAAGAAAAGAAAATAGTATGGTGAACACATATCAAGATCGGAAGTAAAGGAAAGACATGATTTTATCCCATATATCTCTTTTCAGCAAGGGTAGAATCATATTATTTTCTTTCCACATTTGCCAATTTTTACAATATATTAACAAGAATTGGGATTAGATAGGACCAAGATTAGATCAAAGGGTATTTTTACAGTTTGTTCAAAAGAAGTAAAGGAGGGACTGCAGAGATGGCTCAGCAGTTAAGAGCACTAACTGCTCTTGCAGAGGACCCGGGCTTGGTTCCCAGCACTCACATGGCTGCTAACAAACATCTATAACTCCAGTTCCAGGGGATCCAATGCCCTCTTCTGACCTCCCTCTGAGGGCATTGCACTTAAACACATGTGGGCAATACACTCATACACATAAAGTAAAAAATAATAAAATATTTTTTAAAAACAAAAACAAGAAGTGAAGGAATAAATAACACCTTTACAGTAGAATAGTTTAGAAACTTCTAGTGTTTAGAAGATATCATTTAATACCTCCTTCTTGGTAGTCTTCTTAAAAACCTGCATCATATTGAAACAATATAGATTATGTGATGTTGCTACAATAAAAAATAGTATTAGCCTGTTTATCATGTATATAAAATCTACAACCTGCTTGAAAGCTAGGAATACTAGGGACCTAGTGAAGACTGATGCAGCCAAGCTGCACAGTGACAGGCTTTTAACCCCAGGGAGGTTGGAGAGCTGACTTATGAACTATCTTGGACCATATGGAAGAGATCTTTATGTAATATATTCTGAAACTTCAAAGCATGCACAGTTTTCCAGTGATGACTGAAAATTCTTTCAGCATTCTCTGTATTATATATTGGATTTACTCCATGGAAATTGTCTTATTTTTATAGTTAGCTTTATTTTGCATGACTTAGAATATCTTAGTTGAGTTTTTATAGAGGTTCTTGAGGATTGTTTTTGTTTTGGTGTAATATTTTAATTCAACATTTTTCCTAAAGTTTATTTTATAAATGCTTGACACATTTAGTTTTATTTTTAGCAATCTGTTCATACACACAGAACAGCATAGAATCAAAGAAACTATGCTGTACACAGTGCAGTATTTTCATGTATAAATTTATCAAACACAATAATTTAAGTTGTTGAGTTGTCTCAGCATGTAAGGAAAGCTGCCAAACCTGACGTGGTAAATAAGAAATGTCCCCAATAGGCTTATCTATTTGAACACTTGGGAAATAGTGGCACTGTTTGGAGTGGGGCATAGGAGGTGTGGCCTAGCTGGAGGAGCCACATTACTGGGGACAGACTTTGAGGATTCCTAGCCTGGTCCCACTTCCAGCTTATTCTTTCTCTGCTTTCTGTGAATGCTTGAAGATGTGAGCTCTCAGCTTTCTGCTCTGGCTGCCTCCTGCCATGTCTACCCCACCATGATGGACTCTTATCTTTTGGAACCATTAGTCCAAATAAACTCTTCTTTTTATAAGTTGCCAAGGTCATGGTGTTTTACCACACTGACAGAAAGGGAGGGTGCTGTTGCTGTGAAGAACCTAACCACATTGTTTTTTGGAGATTTTGAAAGTTTGAACTAGAAAAGTGGTTGAATTCTGTTAGCAGAGATTAATGGGTCATTCTACTAAAGGTTCAACTCAAGATGCTGGGGGGCAGGGGAATAGAAACAAGGACTTAAACAGATACTGGGATATTATGGCAAAGAATCTGGCTGCCTTCTGCCCAAAGACTAAGAACTTGCCTCAGGTTAAATTAAAAGGTAAAGAAAACCAAGGTAAATGGGGGGAATTTCATGGGGCCCCACCTCAAGGTGAAGAACTTCAGGTAATTAATGGATGCTGAAGGAAAGACTATCAATTTTGTCCAGAGGCTAGCTCCCTGAGCAACTATTTCCAAATCGACAGCAACATGGGTATATGTGAGCCCCACTAGATGGATCATGGATTACTAGGTATATGTATGTATATGTAACAATAATAATCAAATGAGGACAAGAAATTGAGAGGGAATGTGAGGGACACGGAAGGAGTTGGGGGGATGGGAGGAATTGAAATATTGCAAATAAAATACTCTTGTATGAAATTCTCAAAAATAAAAGAATTTTAAAAATAAGTCATTAATTTTTTTTGACTTAGAAAATTTCAAGCGACCCTAACATTGAATCTGTGGCTTGGTTATTACTGATAAATTTTATGGAAGTATATAATTAAAAAGAACAAGTAGGGCAGAAAGAAATATAAAACATACAGTCTAGAAAGAAAGAGAGCACTAGGAAGCTTAAAGTTGTAGCCAAGGCATGTCCTGGAAGAGAGAGTATTATTCATTAGAAGATTAGCACCATTAAGAAGAGAACACCTGATCTTTACCAGAACGATGGGAAATTGCCTCAGGGCACTACACAGCTAAGCTTCCAACTAGTGAAAGGAAAAAGCCTAAGGTTTTTTCTACTTCTAGAAAATCACACCTTCAAAGCTGTTGATAATGTACATTAAGGGAGGCAAAGTCTACCCAAGTTCTCAACCAAACTTGACAGTGTTGTTCATGTGGTACTGGCATTAGGGACATGAAAAATGAAAAAGTGAGGGGTTGGTTTGCCAAATCTTCTTCTGTGGTTTCTGTTAAGGTTCAGATAGCCCCGGCCCCTCACCAACAGGGTCTCTAGGACTTCTCAAGCTCCTGAGAAAAGGGAATCAAGCTGATAAGTACCCTGGTCTTTGAAGCCAAGAGAAGCAGACTTTTCTCCACTGTTTGGCCAACACAGCAGGCTTCCCCTTTGATCTCTAAAGAGGTCAGGTTTTAACAGTCTTCTCTCCCACTTTCCCCTGCCCAACTTAAAAATAATACATCTTATTGCATTCTGCAGGAAGCAGAAGCCACCCCCCCCAAAAAAAGACCCCAGCTCATGACCCAGGGCAGACATTTTCCCTGCCCAGAAGGGAAACTGTCCCATGTGTTCCTTTGCTAATAAACTCTATTCTGATGGAAATTTTCCTGTATCCTGGTGCTTTCTCCTGATCAACACTGTTCATCATACAGCTACTTTTTGTCTATCAGTTTCAGAAAGCTGCCAAGGCCAGGCAATATGTAGCAGGGCAGTCCATGTGTAAAGATGGCCCTGACAGGCCAGGTGGCCTTAAGAGGCCATTGCGTGAAGCTGCGAAAGTGAAGCCTGGGCTACCAGGAAGAGCCCAAGATGTTGGAGATTCCAGAATTATAAAAATTCAAGAAACTGTTACTGGGAGTGGAACAAGCCCAGGAGAGAGAGAGCTATTTGACAGACAAAAAAATCTGTAGGGGCAGAAGGATCTAATCCCTTAGGAACTAAAATCTCAGATACTGGAAATGAAGCTACAGGATTTGGTGTTTCTCCTTCTGGGTTATGGTCTTGTGTTGGTCACATATTTCCTCACTGTGATATATTCCTCTCTATTAGAATGGGATTGTGTATTCTGTACAATTATATACTTGTGGAAAGTATATAATTTGCTTTTTAATTTTATAATTAAGGCTTTGCTTTGAATCTCAAATTACACTTCATAATTTGGACTTTTGAACAGTGTTGAGACTGTTAAAGATTACGGGAATTTTTAGAGTTGGACTAAATGAGTTTTGCATTATGATATGAACATGAACCAATGGAGGCCATGTGGTGATTTAAGTGAGAAATGGTACCCATAGGCTCACATATTTAAACATTTGGTTTATGATGGCAGTGTGTGAAGAAGATAATAGAACATTTAGGATGTGTGGCCCAACTGGAAGAAGCATGCCACTGGAGGCAGATTTTGAAGATTCATAGCCTGGCCCACTTTCAGTTCACTCTCTCTGTGCTTGAAGATAGGAGCTCCTAGCTTTCGGCTCCAGCTTTCTCCTGCAATGCTTCCTCCATCATGATGGACTCATCCCTCCGGAACTGTAAGCCCAAATAAATACTTCCTTCTGTCAGTTGTCTTGATGTTGGTGTTTTATCACAGCCACAGAAAAGTAACTAATACACCTGATTACCTGAGTTTAATCCCTAGCCCACATGGTAGAAGGAGAGAACTTACTCCCACAAGCTGTCCTCTGACCTCCACAAACAAGCCATGGCTCGTGCACCCATACAAACACAATGAGTAAGTGAAAATAAATGTAAAAAGAAAATTTGTAGTATACCATTCAGTTACCTTAAAAATTTAGGAAATGGGGGTCTGGAGAGATGGCTCAGCAGTTAAGAGCACAGACTGCTCTTGCAGAGGATCTGGGTTCAATTCCCAGCATCCACATGGCAGCTATAAACCATACATAACTCCAGTTCCAGGGGAATCCAAAGCCATCTTCTGATCTCAATGGCATTGCACTCACATACATGAAGGCAATACACTCATACACATAAAAATAAAAATATATTTTTTTTAATTTAGGAAATGGTTATGCTGAAAACTTGGTATTTTTACATGAATAGAGCACAATTGCACTGAAAAGCCAGGAATAACCAGTTAGCTGAGGAGGTGTTCATTAAAAGTAGAGAGACCACTAAACTGACATTCAGAAAATCATAAATCAGGTTGGACAGATGGCTCAGCAGTTAAGAGCACTGGATGCTCTTACAGAGGACCCAGGTTTGGTTCTCAGCACCTACATCATAGCTAACGACCATCTGAAATTCCAGTTTGAGGGGATCTAATGCCCTCTTCTGACCTCTGTGGGCCTTGCATGACATAGGTGCACATACATAGATGCATGCAATACATTTATGTACGTAAAATAAAAATAATAAAATTTAAAAAGATCATAAAGCAACTGAATGATTGAAATATATTAAAAGTGTTATAAATTAATAGTTTTAAACATTCTCAGGGCAAAAGGAATAAAATGAAATGCCTTTTAGCTCAAGTGAAAAAAAGTTATCTTTGCTAGTTTCTTGATAAAAATGTTTGGGGAGCCTTCTAACACCTCCCTTTCCATCCCTGGGCAGGAAAGCTACTAAATTTCTGTGGCCAGCATCTTTCCTGGGTATGTTCTGTGGCACCAATCACACCTTGACTCCCCAGCCTCATTCACCCTCCATGCTCCCCCAACCCATCTCTGCTCCTAGCCTGAGTACTAGCCCATTTCTTCTCTTGGCACTCAAGACCCCTGGGCTGACCTCTTAGCCCAGACTTCCCACTGCTTCCTGATCCTTTGCATCCAGACCACCTCAATTCCTTGATGTAGTCCCCAGGAGCCATCAGGACCTCTTCCTTCCACCATCTCCCTTTGCATCCCTGGGTGGCACAACCATCAGCTTCCTGGGGCCAGCACCTTTCCTGGAGGGAAGCAGACCTTAGGAGAAAGCCTGAGAGCATCTAATCCTCATCTGAATTGGGCCTCTGTCAGAATTCCTGAGTAGCAAGACGAAAGCAATTTGGTCACTCCAATATAAAATCAAAAGAGAGAACCTGAAGCCTAAACCAACCAACTTCTCATGCCCAACAAGTAAACCACAAAGGCACATAAAGTATACAAAAAGAAGCAGACCTAAACTCAACAAAGTAAGGCTGAGTCTCACACAAGAATCAGAAACTACAAAAGAAATCCACAAGTCACAGAGAAAATATAATAACATGAAACACCAAAATAATATATCCCCACCAAGTACGAACAGACCAGTAGAGGAGCACAATGAGAACCCCGAAATAACACAGGACTTGGAACTCAAAAGAACAATTATAAACATGATAAAAGAATTCAGTGAATTTAAAGAACATGCAAAGAAATCAAAGAACTGAAAGAAGATAGGGATAAACTTCTGAATGAATTCAGAAAAGAGAAATATTGAAGAATACTCAGGCTGAAATGAAGAAGGAAGTGAAAATCTCAGTAAGCCAGTTAGAAACAAAAGGAGAAAGCTCCACCAATAGGATGAATCAAATGTAAAACAGAATATCAAGACTGGAAGATAAAGTGGAAGAATTAGACCACTCAAGCAAAGATTATGAAAAATTTAAGAAAACACAAGAATAGAATATGCAGGAATTATGTGACACCATAAAAAGAACAAACTTATAAATCATAGGCATACAGGAAGGAGAAGAATCTCAGGATAATGGTATAGACCAGATCTTCAACAGGATTGTAGAAGAAAATTTCACAAAATTAAAGAAAGACGTGCCCATACAAATACAAGAAGCATATAGAACACCAAATAGACAGGACGAGAAAAGAAACTCTCTAAAACATATCATAGTAAAAACACTAAACACACAGAACAAAGAGAGAATACAGAAAGCTGCAAAAGAAAAACAAGTCACATACACCAGAAAACCCATCAGGATTACAGCTGACTTTTCAGTGCAAACTATGAAAGCCACAAGAGCCTGGACCAAAGTATTCCCAGTTCTAAATGACCACAGATGCCAACCCAGATTACTTTACCTGGCCAAAATGTATATTATAGTTGAAGGGGAAAGAAAAATCTTCCATGACATAAATAGGCTGAAAGAATTCATGTCCCCAAAACCAGCACTTAAGAGACTTCTGGAAGCAATATGAAGAGCTGAAGAAAAGAATGACTATACCCAAAGGATTACAGAAAGAAACTTAATGAAAGTATAACTACGGAAATGCATAGGTACATCAAGAATGTGAACAAAAATAAAAATGACAGGAATCAACACACATCTTTCATTAATAACTTTAAATATCAATGGAATGAACTCCCCAGTCAAAGAACACGGACTAGTTGAATGGACTAAGAAACAAAACCCATCTTTTTGTTGTCTGCAAGAAACTCATCTCACTTTCAAGGACAGACACTATCTTAAGGTGAAAGGTTGGGAAAAAATATACCAATCAAATGGCATGAAGAAACAAGCAGGCATTGAAATTCTAATATCTGATAAAATAGACTTTAAATTAAAACTAATCAGAAGAGACAAAGAGGCCACTTCATTCTGATCAAAGGAACAATAAACCAAGAAGATACTACAATCACAAACATATATTCATCAAACTCTGGTGCACTGAACTTCAGAAAAGTTCTACAGACTTTAAGACCCAGATTAATCCCAACCTGAATGTTGAATGGGTCAAAAGAGAAACTAAGAAAGAAATTAAAGTATTCCTGGAATTAAATGAATAAGACAATACAACACAACAAAACCTCTAGGACACTTTGAAAGCAGTCCTTAGAGGGAAGTTTATAGCTCTAAGTACCTACATTAAAAAATCAGAAAGAACAGAAATAAGTGATTTAACATTGCAACTCAAGACACTTGAAAAGCAACAAGAAATGTAATCCAAACCCAGCAGACAAGAAGAAATAACAAAAATCAGAGCAGAAATTAATGAAATAGAAAAAAAGAAAACAGTACAAAGAATCAACAAAATGAAGAGCTGGTTCTTGGAAAGATAAACAAGATTAACAGACCGTGAGCCCAGTTAACAAAAAGAAAGAAAGAGCACCTCTAAATCAGCAAAATCAGAGGTGAAGGGGGAAACATCACAACAGACACCAGAAAGATACAGAACATTATGAGCGAACACTTTAAAAACATATATGCTACTAAATTTGAAAACCTAAAAGAAATGGATGCATATCTAAAGGCATGGGAACCACCAAAACTAAACCAAGAAGAGATTAACAGCTTAAACAGACCCATATCACAAAAAGAAATTGAAACAGTAATACAAAACCTCCCGACTAAAAAAAGCCCAGGACCAGATGGATTTACAGCAGAATTCTATCAGACATTTAAAGAAGCACCCAATACTACTTAATTTATTCAAAAAGAGAGAAATGGAAGGTCAACTTCCAAGTTCCTTCTATGAAGCCAGCATCACTCTAATACCAAAGCTAGGTAAAGATACAACCAAAATATAACTATAGACCCATGTCCTTAATGAACATCGATGCAAAAATTCTCAACAAAATACTTGCAAACTGCGTACAGACACACATCAAAAAGATCATCAACCATGATCAAGTTTGCTTTTTTCCAGAGATACAGGGATGGTTCAGTATACATAAGTCAATAAATGTCATAAATCATGTAAATGGATTCAAAGACAAGAACCATATGGTCATCTCATTAGATGCAGAGAAGGCCTTTGACAAAATTCAACATGCATTTATGTTCAAAGTGCTAGAGGGAATTGGACTGGAGGGAACATACCTCAAAATAATTAAAGCCATATATAACAAACCCACAGCCAACATCATTCTAAATGGAGAAAAACTGGATGCATTCCCATTAAAATCAGGAACCAGACAAGGCTGTCCACTATCTCCACTCTTCTTTAACATAGTGCTTTAAACTCTTGCAAGAGCAATAAGACAAGAAAAATAAATTAAAGGAGTAGTACTTGGAAAAAAAGAGATCAAATTATCCCTTTTTGCAGACAATATGATATTATATATAAGAGATGCCAGAAATTCCACCAGAAAACTCATAGAAATGATTAACAATTTCAGTAAAGTGGCAGGTTACAAAATTAATCTACAAAAGTCTATAGCCTTTCTATATACCAATAACAAGCAATCATAGAAACAGTACAGGGATAAACTTCCTTTCACAATAGCTGAAAAAAATCTTGGAGTAAACAACTAAAGACATTAAAGATGTCTACAATGAAAGTTTTAAGTCTTAAAAGAAAGACATTGAGGAAGACATCAGAAAATTGAAGGAACTCCCATGCTCATGGATTGGAATAATTAATATCATGAAAATGACCACCCTACCAAAAGCCATTTATAGATTCAATGCAATGCCAATAAAAATCCCCATGACATTCTTCACAGAGCTGGAGAAAACCATCCTAAGATTCATATGGAAGCACAAATGACCTCAAATAGACAAAACAACCCTGAACACTAAGAGCAATGCTGGGGGAGTTACTATACCAGATTTTAAACTGTATTAGAGAGCTATAGCCATAAAACCAACATGGTACTGGCACAAAAATAGACCTGTAGTTCAATGGAACAAAACTGAAGACCCAAATATGAGTACATGTAATTTCAACCACCTGATATTTGACAAAGGCGCCAAGAATATTCACTGGAGGAAGGACTGAATGATCAGCAAATGGTGCTGGCAAAACTAGATCTATACCTGTAGAAGAATGAAACTAAACCCCTATCATTCACCTTGCACAAAATTCAAATCCAAATGGATCAAAGACCTAAATGTAAAGTCTGAACATCTGAAACTGTTAGAAGAAAACACTGGCAATAACCTACAAGATATAGGTGTAGGAAAGGATTTTCTAAACCGGACATCAATTGTTCAGGAAACAAGGTCAAGAATCAACAAATGGGACCTCATTAAACTAAAAAGATTCTGTACATGAAAAGAAGCAACCAAGGAAGTGAAGATAAAGCCCACAGAATGGGAGGAAAGCTTTACCAGCAACACATCTGACAGAGGTTTAACATCCAGAATACATAACGAATTCCAAAAAAACAAAGAATCAAGAAAGGAAGTAACCCAGTTAAAAGATGGGCTAAGGAGCTGAACAGAGATTTCTCAAAAGAAGAAATAAAGACAGCTAAGAAACATCTTAAAAGATGTTCAACATCACTATTAATTAGGGAAATGCAAATTGAAAACACTTTAAGATTTCATCTTACCCCAGTCAGACTGGCCGAGATCAAGAGAACAAACAATACCAGATGTTGGAGAGGATGTGGGGATAGGGGAATGCTCATCCACTGCTGGTGGGGCTGCAAGCTTGTTCAACCCCTGTGGAAAGCAGTGTGGAGAACTCTTTAAAAAAAACTAAAAATGAACCTACCATTTGATCCAGTTTTACCACTCCTTGGCACATACCCAAAGAACTCATCCTATTGCAGAGACACTTGCACATCCAGGTTTGTTGCTGCCCTTTTCACAATAGCTAAAGATGGAAGCAACCTAAATGTCCCTCAACTAATGAGTGGATAATGAAAATGTGGTTCATTTATACGATGGAGTTTTACTCTTACTCAGCAGTAAAGAAAAATGAAATCATGAAATTTTCAGGTAAATGGATGGAACTCGAAACTGTTTTACTAAGTAACACAGACTCAAAAAACAAAAACGGCGCTTGTTCTCCTGCATATGTGGATCCTAGCACCAAATCCTGATAACTGAGTATGCATCCAGACATAACTACATGTACTAGAATAATGAAAAGGAACAAGGGAGGTAAAGGAGAAGAAAGAATCTGAATGAGAAGAACAGTAGGAAATAGGCATTAATAAGGGAGATGTGGATAAAAATTTGCTTATTTTAAGGAGAGTAGGGAGGGAGGGTTAGACAAGGAACCTTGGTGATAAAGGGAAAAAAGGAGCTCAAGAAAGTTGGAACCATAGGAAAAGGATATTATTGAAGGAGAAATGAGGAAAATGGGAGCACTTTAAATTAGGGGAAACCATGGAAGGGTTAAACAATGTGAGAGATAAATAATGGCTAGTTTTAAAAAAAACAGAGGGAACAATATTAATCAAGCAACCTACTGACATATACATAGAACTAGCTCAAGGAATATATGTCTAGGCAAGGTTTATCTGAGAAGGTTTGGTCATTGCCCATGCTTTATCTACATAGCACATCGTAATTAAAAGTACCAGACTGATGGATCTAACCTTCTTGGATGTTTACCAGCCATACTTTGAGGCCTATACTAATTTGGTCATAGGGACATAAAGGACAGTTTTTGCTCCTTGTCCTATGTTGACTGGGACTATAAGCATCTCTCAAAATGTCCTGTAACTGTGGTGAGTCACATGTCCTCATGATCAAGGAGGCCATGGAGACCCCACCAAATGGACTTGAACCAATGTCCAGTCTACAAAGAGGAGGGACAACACAGAGAAAATATTTCCTCCATGCTTCAAAGTGAAGCCGGCTATGGTCAAACCAGACCTTTGACTTATCTTCAAATAGATGGAACTGGTAAAAGAAAAGAGCCAGGGGCTCATCCCAAGCCCATGTCACCCCTGAGGAACAGATCCTCAAATTACCTTAAGAATAAAAGTAAATTGGTTTATCTGGGCCAACTTTATTGTCTTAAACACCCAAAAGGAATGTATAACCAAAGATTAAAGGGATCAATATAATTCTTAAAGAGTCCATGTGTATAGCTAAAGGCTATATAACAAGAAACAATGCCAGACAGGAGATACCTTCCTTTGAGTTGTTGGCCAGGGTTGCCCAAGAGACTCCCAGACAGTAGCCCAGCATAGAACTGGGAAAATGAACAGCAGACCCCAATCTTATCTAAAGGAATATTGGCAACTGATTGATGCTAGATGAGGAACAGCTGATCATCAAAAAACAAGGAACTCTAGATAGGCTGACTAGATTGAGCAAATGGACAAGCACTGTGGAACAGCTGGCCGACAACACAGTGGACAGTAACAAGGTTGACAGAATATATGGGGCTCCAATGGGAGGGGGGCAGGCTATGGGAATGTGTCATTTGGATATGGGTATATAAATGAATAAGTTTGTTTGGGGTATTCTGTATGAAATACACACACACACACAAATCAACAAATTTAAAAAATTTAAAAAATTGCTTCATGTTCATTAGTAGAGGTGAAAAACATTACCATTGAAATCTACCTGATGACTTTATATCCATGCTCAGGTGCCAAGGATCTCATAAAGTAACCAACTGTGACTAATAATAATCAAATACGTAGAAATTAGAGACACGTGAAAATAAGCATTAGAAGCATTAAAAATGAGTTTTTCTATATGAAACAGTATTTTAAAATGAAGTGGAGATCTTTTTCAAAGCTTAAAAGCTCATTTAAGTTTATGTCATATAGGATTTATACTGAGTTCAATATTGTATAACTGTATTAATTCAACTGTGAACCTAAAAATTTATAGCCAGTTTTGGAAGAGATACATCTTAGCTCTGGAAATTGTTATTGAATATGTTAATGCTGTAATAAAATGCTTCTTTTAATCATATGATTATTAAATAAATAATTAAAAATGTTTGGGGATAGCTTATTACCTTCAAACATAGAAAAAATAGATGTCACCTCCAAACCAAATAGCATTATCCATAAGATCATGTGGAACTTCAGAGTAGCCAAAGTTAATCAACATTTTCTTCTAAAAAGAAATAAATAGAATGAGGTAAATCTAATTCATCTACTTTGTGATCCAAATCAGAGAAAAAGCATTGCAGAAAATTTTTCAGTGAATGTAAGGAAATTAAATTATTATATTTCATTTATTCTGGGTACATATAAGGAATAATTGACATATATGTGTCTCCATATGTAAAATATATAAACATCTGCACTGATATATTTGTACAGATATGCCTATTATGTTGAGAAACAGTGATCCTCATTTCATAATAAGTGTGTACTAGAGACTCAGAGTAGGGAAAATAAAGCAATTTATTTTATGGTTTTGCAAAGTTGAGCATCAGCCTAAACTAGCAGGAACTCTGATCGAGGCACAGAATAATCTTCACAACCCTTAATGCATGACCCTTCTTCCCATTCCCAATAATCTGAGTATTGAGGAGGGTATAATCGTACATATCATCATGGTCTTATCTTTCCCTCTGTCACTTATACGTTTGTATTTTTCTCAACAAAATACTGTGTGTGGGCTTATTTCTATGTTTTACTTCCTGTTTATTTGAAAGTATATTGGATATATTACCTTGCAGGTAATTTTCTACTCTAAACTTGTAGTTTGAGTGTGTGTGGAAGGGAACCTTATCAAAGCTTTGGTGGAGGGAAACAGACTAGCAAATATTAGAAGGGGTCTACTGTTTTCTGTTCATTTGTAGCTGTACCTAAGCTTACTTGAGGTACCTTTGAAAATAAATCATCAGTTTTTATTTTTACCATTTCTTTCCTCTTTTTTCTTTTTACTCTTTGGTTTAATTTTCATATTTATCTTAACTTCTTAAATTAAGTTTAAGCCAGGTACAGTAATATATGTATTTAATCCAAGCACTAAAGGGGCACAGAGAGGCAAGTCTCTGTGAGTTCATGACCAGTCTAGTCTACATAGTGAATTCTAGGTCAGACAGGGCTACACAGTGAAAGGATGTCCCCCCAAAATTATTATCTTACACTTTCCTTTGGTTCTCTTTGTCATAGGATATACAATGTGATTTATCATCTAGAACCATCAATTTATTCTGTTGATTATAATTTATATAATTAGTCCAACCTAAATTTTTAATTGTCTTTGACCATTACCGTAGAGCTGATTTAATTTATGTACCTATTTTGTTCCTAACCTTAAATTAATTTGAAACTTAAATGTCAATGTAGACATGAGATTCAAAAAGCTCAGAATTGGGCCTCTTAGTTCAGGAATTAGTTTTTCAGATAGCAAGAAAATTGAAGACTAGGGTATAGGGTAGATCCCCTATCAGTCAGGTGGTAGACTTGATTAAAGGTTCCCCTGTCCACAGTATCATCATATGTCAGCTTGGGAGGCATCAAGTGAGAGTAATTGCCATTTACCTCTTTGTTGCTGGAAGCATTCAGGACATTGGGTACAGCCTCTAAGATTCCCCATTGGGCAAGAGAATCTACACCAGTCATGTGATATACATGGAGTGATTCCTCCTTTTTACTGAGAAAGGAGAAGGACTTTGGGTGGGCCAGCCACAGGAGTAATAGATTCTGACACATCTCATTTCCCCATGGATCCTTGTCCTGAATCAGGGCCAGCATGCAATTAACTCTGGTGTGGTCTGTGTCCTGAGTACTTGAGCCTGGCAACAGCCTGCCCTGCAAGGATACTAATCATCCTTATTGAATGATGTATTATAAATTAATTAATCGATTCTATCTAAATATTAAATTCTCCATATCTATTTTATACTTCTAAGGTCTGTCTTAAATCCTTAATCTCTTTTCCAGGTTTTAGCTCTGGGTATAATAGCCCATCCCACTCATACCAAATTTCAGAGGTAATATCAACCTGTAATTTCCATTGGTTTCTCTGATAGTTTTTCTTAGAGTTAACTTTAAAGGGTCCCTATGTACCCCACACACTTCCAGTGGTCTTGTTCTTTGTCTTTTAATGCTTCTTTATCAAACTTTTATCAACCTCTTAGCCTGAGTATAATGAGTCCACCCCTTTTCTGCAGTCTGTGTGACGGTCTTAGTTGTCAGAAGCACACAGAAGAGGCATTCCTTATTTGGTTGGAGTTTATCTTCCTTCTAGGATTTAATCAGCACCAAGTCATCAGGTTGGAATGAACGAACTGTAAATTCCAAGGGAGATTTGAGATTCCAATTTGAGATGTCCTACAATATATTTTGATCATGTTCCTCCCCTTCCCCAACCCCTAACAGGCTCACCCCTCCTTCTCCACCCATCAAATTTTGTGTGCTTTTTCTATTATTATTTTAAACCCATGAAGTCCAATTTGTGCTGCCCATATACTCTTGGGTGTGTGGCCATCCAATAGGCAGTCGGCTTGACCTACCATTGACACACTCTTAAAGAAGTCTGAGTCTCCTTGTCCCAATAGCTATCAATTGCCAATAGCTCCTCATCTAGGAGTGAGCCCAACTACCCTCTCTATGCTGGCATTTTTTCAGGCTTGAGCTTGCGAAAGTTTTGTGCATGTTGTCACAACTGCAGTGAGTTCATATTTGCACCTGCCCTATCGTGTCTGGAAAGCACTGTTTTGGGTTTTTTTTTTTTTTTTTTTTTTTTTTTGTGAGTGTGGTGATCCATCATCTCTGACTCTTACAATTTTACTACCTACTTTTCTGCAACTATCTCTGAACCTTGGGAGGAGACAGTGTAATATAGGCATCCCATTTAGGATTGAGAATTCTGCATTCTTTTATTCCCATCACATTGACCAGTTGTGAGTCTGTGTGAATCATCATTTATTGCCAAAAGAAGCTTCAATCATGAGAGTTGAGTGATGTCTGCAGATATAAAATGCTTACTCATTAGGAGTTATTATGCCCATTTAGTAGCATAATAGTAGTAGGTTCTCCCCTATGACTTACAGTCTGTCTAGTTACAGGTTAAAATTAATCTTTGGTTTGCATAGTGGGGAGGTCTGTGGATCCAGTAAGCTTTAGGAGACCATAAAACATTGTATATGGATTCAGGTCCACAGCCTTTCTTGAAGCTGTTCTAATATTAAGCAAAGATATAGGTGGATACTTAATCTAGAGTAATCTTGTTTGAAGTATAAGTTTAGTTTAGTTACATGTTTCTCAAGAATTTGATTTATTCTATTTTCACAGATATAGGGGCTGGGGAGGCAGCCATGGGGTATGTAATCCCAATTTAATATTTTAATTTTAAATTTTCTTAAATTCCCTACAATACTTAAGAGTTGAATTGGCCATCCTTATCAGCAGTAACATTTGGAGGAGGAAGGCCTTTACCCACCTAAAATCCACTATCACCAGTAAATATTTCAGTTTTCCTACTTTAAGCATTTCTGTACTGTCCAACTGGGTACTTTGAAAGGGTCTCATTCCAGGAGGCTTCCCATTGGGGAGTTTCTTTACTCATTATCTGTTTATCTTTTGACAAGTTATGTGTCCTTCATACACCTATTTAGCAATGGTGTATACACTCATACAACCATAATTTTTAATTATTGTATCATACACATCTTGAGATCCCCAATGACTCCCCTTTTGATGGGATGTCCACTGATTAGAGTCCAATTTCTGGAGACTCCATAGCCTGTCTGAACAAGAGGACAGGTAGCTTATCAGAGAGGTCTTATTATTCCCTGGGCCCTAGATGATGACCTTGGAGGACAGGGGTCAAATTATATGTTGTCCACGTTGACCCTTTTATCCTCATTTGAGTATGCCTTTAAGCTTTAATTGTTGAACTTCCAGAAAGACAGCTTTACCAGCTCTGTAATTTAAACTTCAGTGTAATAGTTTAAATTAATCTTTATTTTTAGTGACTCGGTTTCCCCAAGCAGTTAAAGTCTAAAGTTAACAAAAATACAAGTAATGATGTTGTATTTTTATTATTTTTATTTTATGTGTATGAGTGTATTGCCTGTATGTGTGTAAGTGCACCCATATCATGCAATGCCCATGGAGAGCAGAAGATGGCATCAGATCCCCTGGAACTGGAGTTAGGGATGGTTGTTAGCTGCCATGTGGATGCTGGGAATCGAACCTGGGTCCTCTGCAAGACCAGTCAGTGCTCTTACCTGCTGAGCTATCTCTCCAACCCCCACAAATAATATTAATTTGACATGCATTCTTTGTTATTTTAAGCCAGTTCTTACAAATGTTACCATGAGCAGAAATGTTACCCTTGGGAATTTTAATAACATTTAATCATCAAGCATATATTATCCTTAAGTCCTATTTTCCACAAACCTTGTACAACTTACTCCAAACTTGTACAACTCAGCTTTCGGGTTCCATGATTTTTTGGAGGGTCAGTTTTTGAGACAGGGTCTCCCTGAAGCCTCAGCTGGCCTGGAACTTGCTTGGTAGACCAGGCTGGCCTAGATCTCACAGAGATCCTCCTGCCTCTGCCTCCCTGAGTGCTGGGATTAAAGGCATGCACCACCACACCCAGCTCTGCTTGACCATTTTATACCTTTTTTTTCTTATCCCTATAGTTTCATAGAGCCTAAGAGAAAAATTTTTATCACATTTCAGCAAAAGTGTTGGAGATATTAATGACCTTGAGTGATGACAGCTTCTTCGTAAACAAGAAAAGTCAGAAAAGAAAGTACGCAGAGAGTCCAAAATATTTACATAGTTACCTTGTAATTGCAGTTTTACCTGACAGAACATATGTATTGTGTGGTCGCTGGCTGTGGCTGCTCTCCTCTGGCTATGGCCACTCTCCTGCTCTCTTAGTTCCTCCAATCAGTCATCCAGTGCAGACCCCAGGGCTGGTGAGGAGTCTAAGCCAGCATTGCTGCATTCAGATGCAGGAGACCAGGTTCAGTGACACAGATCGGCTTTATTACAAGAAAGTATGGTCACAGCACAGCAAGTAGGATACCTTATTAGCATAACAGGTTTAGCGTCCTATCACAGTACAGCAAGTAGGATACCTTATTAGCATGAGAGACTTAGCATCCTATTAGCATAACAGACTTAATGTCCTATCACAGAATAGTGGGTATGATGCCTCATTAGCATAATGGGTTTCAGATTAGAGAGCCTGGATTCCTGGAAACCACGTGACCCTGACTGTTGCAGTATCTAAGTGTTGCAATTTGGAATCCCAAGGGTGGTGATTAGGGAGTGGCGAGCTCTAGGCATCAGTCTCATAATCTGCCAATGGGAGCAAATGTCACAAGGCATTCCTTGTGGCTTCAGCGGTTGGGCTGTTGCCTCAGGCCTGCTGTATGCCTGTCAATAAGACTTTCACCCTAGGCTCAAGCCTGTCTACCACAGTATTGCCCTTGTTCTAGCTGGGATAAAGAGTAGCACACAACTCCAAAGCAAGTCAGAAAAATCATTTTCTTTCTGTTTCTTCCCACCCTCAAATCTACCAAGGTTTCCTGATGGCACAGGCCTACAAACAGAATCCCTGACTCCTCTAATTCTCATCAAAGCTTATGAAGGAGAGTTACTTTTCTTTCCTCTTTTTTCCATTCTGGGTACTCCTTAAAGTGTCCTAGTTTCTCACATCTGTAACATTAATAACCATCACAGGATTCCATATCTCCATGTCCTTTTCACCCTGTTCTGATTCCTTTCTGAGGCCAGAGTACAGGTTGGAGGGGCTATCAGGCTTGCCTCCTCTTCATCCCATAGATTTTCATGATCTGATACCTCAAATGCTACTTCAGGTCTTTTTGCTCTTCATTTTGCAGAACATTAAGAGGTGGCAAACAAGTCAGGGGATCCCAGAACTTTTTATCTTGATCTCCTTTGTCACTTTTAAGGGGAACACGGGGATGAACTCTTTCATCCAATAGAGAACATACTTTATTTCCTCTGGAGAGAATAGGATTTTTCCTTAATCCTAATAAAAATAACTACAGTTTGACATACCTAATCTTTATCTGAAACAAACTTCAACCAAAAGAGTGAGAGTTTACAGATGGGTTCTTTTATCCAGATGAAACAACAGTATTTGATCATTTCTTTTGCTTTTTACCTTCCTTTGGTTCATACATTGTCTTCCCAGAACCTTAAATTCTCCCTAAGGGACTATCAGAGTAATGTCAGAGGGAGAATCCTTGTATCTGCTTTTCCTTGGCACCCCTAGAGTTATACAATACTCTTAACTGGAGGTTTCCTGGACTTACCCTGGACCATTTCTTTTCATTTTAGGAGTTATCTTGTGTCAGATGTCTCTGTCAATCTCTCTTCCAAAATGCCAAGTCACCTGAGAGTACTAGGACCCCTTATCAACTTTTTCTACATTGGCTTATTATAAGATTTTCCTGGTTGTTATGATTATGTCTCTTTCTTCCCAATATTTACAACCACCAAGACAGTACTTGATAATCCAATTTTCTTACATTGGTTCTTACATGGAGTTACCTGGTTATCACCTTCCCCACCCATTTATTTTCTTGGAGAGAACTCTCCAAGTATCATTAGTTTCACGTCTCTCAAAACTCCTCTCAGGTCTTACCTGAAGTACGGCAGAGCTGGCAACCCAAACGTGGAACAGGACACACCTCCCATTCTCCAGAGATGAAGGAATTCTCTTCCTAAATACAGAAATCCTAGAAAGCCCTCAAACTATGAAAAAGAAATGATCCTTACTTCATAGAACGCAAACTGGAAACTCAGTGAAAGCAAAGCAGTTTTGTTTTACAAATTTGCACATTTAAGCATCAGCCTAGACTGGCAGTTACTCTGTCTTTATAATCCTCAATTCAAGGCCCTTCTTCCATTTTCTCTTTGAGTAATCAGGATGGTACAATCTTATACACTGTCTAGGTCTTATCTTTCCCTCTATCACTTATGTTTGTCTTTTTCTCAACAAACATTTTGTGTGGGTTCATCTCTATATTTTACATCCTGTTCATTTGAAAACGTGTTAGATGCATGACCTTATAGGCAAGGATGGGTATCAGTAATTTTCTACTCCAAACTTGTAGTTTGAGTTGGGAGGGTAGTTTAGCAGAGTTTAGTTATATTAGCTGGCATTAGAAGGATCGAAACACATTTCCCAGAAAAATTCTACATCTTGGACTGAACTTCCTGCAAGGTTGACTAACTGATTAGCATAGCACTTCAGTGACTGTGCAGAGTTTGGAATGTTGCAGATCCAGAGCCTATTCATAAATTATCTTGGGCCAAGTTTAACCCTGGAAATAGCCACTCCTTGCTCACCTCAGTTTCTGAATTAACGTCTTGTGACTAACAGAATGTGACAAGAAATAAACAATTCCACCAACCAAAAGGCTAAGAATGCCATACAGAATCTTCTGAGGCCTGTAAGTGAGATTTCTCTTTTGCTGTATCTGCCTACTTACTGTTTCCACCAATATATTTGAAAAGTGTCTTGATTTATGACTTTTCTTTGTTCTGGTACTATAAAAATTTTGTGAAACTGTTATCACATTGGAACATGGAATTTGGGGGTAACCTGAATCTGTATTCCCAGACCTTGGTAATTCATATTTAGCTCCAGAATAAACTATGTCTTATCTCTTATCCCCTTTGAGGTGAGAGGTATGCTTTTATGTCAACACAAATGTGCTTTCTTATATATAGACCTAGATTTCATATTTTCTGTATTGTTTTGTGTGGAGTATGGGCAGATATGCCAGGAAACTAGAAAGCAGCCCGTGAGAATGACTGAAAAAAACAGAGCTCTTAAGGTAGAGAGATGGGGACTGTAATCATGCAGGTGCTATGAAAGTGAAGGGAAATACTGTGGCTGGAAGTTACAAATAGGGATAGGAGGCAGGGAGAAGCAGGAGAATAAACAAAATCAAATATGAACCCTAATGTTGTAAGGAAACCTGCTACTTTGCATGCAAAAATTTTTTAAGTTTTTTTTAAAGCAAATAAACCATAATTATTAAAAAAAAAGATGTCAGGGATAGCAAAAACAAGACTTTTTTTCATAGTGATTTTATTGTTCAATAAATCTGGACTTTAATGTACTTTAGTTCACATATCTTTAAGAAAAGTACAACAAAGTAGTAAGTCAGTATGAAAGGACAACAAAAAGCCTTTTTACTCTTTTGTGTAGAAGAGAGTCCTCTTTTGTTTCATACAAGATAGCTTTAGGGCAAGATTTAGAGAAGACACAGGAGTGGAATTAGGGCCTTAGGGAAGGGTGATTTACTGAGAAGGGGAGGGCACAATTTGCTTCTTACCCCAGATATCCACAGGAAACAGAAGGCTGTGAACAGAAGGTTCACACAAATCAGTTAGAAAAATTGCTAAATAAACAATGCAGAAAAATTGTTAAATAAACAACAACAAAAAGAATGAGGTCTTAATTGAGTGTTTGATATTGTATTTTCACTGTTTTTCAGAGTTAATCAATTTTTTAAAAATATTTTGATTTTATAATTGTCAGTCCTGAGAATATTGCTTCACAGAAGTATGTAGTACAAAGTGAACTGTGAAGGATGGGAGTATGTTAGTGTCATTTCAGGAATTCTTAGAAATCCTGTCCTACTCTCAAATCAAAATTCATGTTAAGAGCTTTTTTAAAATGAAATTTGAGTCATCAATTCAAACACAGTTTAAAAAATCAAACACAGTAACACAATCCAAAAATATGCTTATTTAACACATGTTGAGGAATGACAGTAGGAAAATATTAAAAGCCTTTGCTTTCTGTAATTAATTTTTTTTTTTTGATACAGGGTCTCCCTGTAGTCCCAGCTGGCCTGGAAATCACTATGTAGACCAGGCTGGCCTTGAATTCATAGAGCCTTGCCTGCCTCTGCATCCCAAGGGTTATAACTAAAGGCAAGTGCCACTCCCCAGGCTGTTTTCTGTAATTAAACCATTGTTAGATAATTCATGTTATCCTAGTAGAGGGAGTTAGCCATGCCTTAGATTCAGTCTAGAACCTTCCCTAAACTGCCAAACTTCTATTTTTAGGTGCTTGCAGCTTCAAGGAAGGGTAAGACAATAGGATTAGCTTCCTCATCACTTTATATCACATCTAGTATTTTCACTAAATCCCTGAACTCAGAGATCTCTCCCCTTTAAACTCATAGACCCCCTCCCCTCTAAACTCAGAGGCTCACTCTCTCTAAGCTAAAAATCTGTAAAAGTAAGGAATTTTCTTTGTTCTGTGGATGGTTGTTGGATCTGCTAGCTGGTGTTACCAAAGGATATTTCACCTGAAATCCATTTCGGTGTATCTATCTTTTGAACCTGGAAAGCATATTTTATTATTTAAAACAACCATAATGTTTCTATATGAACAGGAAAAACAGAAGGAAATTTGCAACTGAAAAAACTATCACCACCCAAAGAAAAAGTTGCAAAGATGTGAGGAACTTATTGAAGGGAATCATTAGCAAAGAAATGCAAGTGACTCTAAGAAGCTGGAAAAAGGCCAGGAACAAATCCCTCACTGAAGCCTTCAGAAAAAATACAACCCAGAGAACACCTTGATTTTAGACTTTTGGGGATTTTTAAAAGTTCTAACCTCCAAAACTATAAGGAAAATAGATGTTGCTTCAAGTCACTACATTTGTAGTAATTTGTTCTAGCAAAAATAGAAAACTAATATAGGCCAGTTTGAATAGATCTGAATGTTTAAAATGATGACATATTTTTATATTTGACATGTGTGCTGGATAGCTTTAGTGTCAACTTGACACACCTGGGTTTAGGGAGCCTCAATTGGGGAATTGCCTCCATAGGACTGACCTGTGGCCATGTCTGTGGAGCATCTTCTTGATTGTTGAGTGATGTAGGAGGGCCCAGCCCACTGTGGGTGGTGCCACCCCTGGGCAGGTGGGCCTGTGTTGTATAAGAAAGCAGGCTGAGCAGGGGCCAGGGGAGCAAGCCAGTAAGCAGCTTTCCTCCGTGGCCTGTGCTCCAGCTCCTGCCTCCAGGTTCCTGCCCTGAGTACCTACGTTGGGCTCCCTGATGAACTGTGACCAGGGAGATTTAATATAAAATAAACCCTTTCCTCCCCAAGTTGGTACTGGTCAGAGTATTTTGTCACAGCACTTGAGAAACAAGCTAGAACAACATGCTATACATTTAATACATTCAGAAAAATGTAACACATCCATCTGGAGTCATATTAACATATTATCCGCTAACATTATTATAAAATGGATGAATTTAAATGTAGCAGAGCTTTCTTAACTGATCTCCTTTTAAAGGACCTATGGAACAATTGATTCTTTCCATTTGAATAGTGAAACACAGAAAGTTTAAGTACTTGTGCAGTAATATTCATGTTTACTGGCATGATAGTGCCAGCTAAGCGTTCTGTTCTAAGAACGGCTGTATTTGTTCCCAAACCGATTTATTTCAATTATACATGTATACAATTGGAAAATGAAGTCAGAGCTTTAAGCATTGTCAGAAAGCACTCTACCATAGAGCTATCCCCAGACTCATGCATTTCTTAGAATAAGAGTCTAAAGCAAACTACTTTGCATACAACCCACAACATTTTTTTTCTCACTTTGTCTACTCTTCTGTATCAATGCACCATTTATATGAAGGCCAAAGTCCTTTTGAGTTGAAATTGCTTTCAGTAGCTGGTCCTGCTACCAAAGAACATTTCAGTGTTATTACAATTCTGTTGTTATCATACCCTACAGAATCATGTTGAAGTACATGGTGTTATTGCTATCTTGACAGCTAGCTTATTGCTACCCCCTGTCATTCAGAGAAGCTTACCAGCCAGAAGTGAAGTAAATTCCTACCTACTGACAAAATAAACAGATTACTTTTCTTCCTTGAGATTATAATAACTAATTCTGGGTACACGATTAAAGGTTTGGTAAACAGAATTGACTTTTTCCTTTTTTAAATATTTTATTTATTATTTTTATTTTATGTGTGTGTGTGTGTTGCCTGCATGTATGTAAGTGCACTTGTGTCATGCAATGCCTGCAGAGGACAGAAGAGGCTGTCAGATCCCCTGGAACTGGAGTTACGGACAGTTGTTAGCTTCCATGTGGGTGCTGGGATTTGAACCAGGGTCTTCTGCAAGAACAGTCGGTGTTCTTAACCACTGAGCAATCTCTTCAGCTCCCAGAATTGACCTTTTCTTAACTTTTACAAAATATTTTATTTTATAAGTTTATGATGGGGAGAGAGAGAGAGAGAGAGAGAGAGAGAGAGAGAGAGAGAGACCTGTGGAGGTAAGAGGACAATTTTCAGAAGTCAGTTCTCAGCCTCCACCTCAGTCAGTGTGGCAGTGACTCTCTTGTTTCTGCAGCTGCGCTGATTACTACAGGCTAACTTTCCAGGGAACTTCTTGAAACTTCTGTCTCCACCTCTCATTTTGCAGTAGGAGTTACAGGATTACAGAAGCACAGTTTTTATGTGGGTTCCAGGGATTGAATTCAACTTGTCAGACTTGCATGGCTATCGCTTTTACCTGCTGAGCCATCTCCCTGGCCCTCGAATGTTTTATACTGGAATTTGCGATTATTTGGGGACAAAACATTCCACCATTTTGGAAGAAACATATTCGGATATAGTAACTCAAAGTCTACAGCTTTTGACCAAAACAGAAGAGTAATAGGAAGAAAGAAATTATCATAAAATAATTTAAGGTTGGATTCTGTTGAGAATCTTCTTAGGAGTTAAAACAACTGGGGGCTGGAGAGATGGCTCAGCAGTGCAGAGGACCTAGGTTCGATTCCCAGCACCCACATGGCAGCTACGAACCATCGTAAAGTCCAGTTCCAGGAGAATCCAACACCCTCTTCTGACCTCTGTGGCATTGCACGACACAGGTGCACTCACATACATGCAAACAATACACTCATACACATAAAATAAAAGAAATAAAATAAAATATTTTTTAAAAAAACCAACTTGAGCCTTCTTCTCCCTTGCTCTAATACATTGAAGAGAACCAACTTGAATTGTGATGAAACTAAGAGTGCATTTGAGCTGAAGATTCCCGAATGGGTAATAGGCACTCAGATCAAGTAGAGGACAAACAGGAAATTTCTATGTTGCCTCAATTTTTTTTTCTGTTCTGAATACTTGAAATTTGATTAAAGGAATTTGGGGATCCAGTCAAATGTGTTTGACTGAGAATCATACCTTTTAGCATTGAAAGGGATACTCATGGTTTGGAAGCAAGAGCACATAGTGGTGTATCAGAAGGCCTGAATTCTCATCTTAGTTCCACTGTACATCCAGGTATGACTGCTGAAGAAGCTCAACTTCATAGAGATGATCTAGAACTTTTGCATATTCAAGGATAATAATAAAAACAGATTATTATGGCATAAGTTGTGATTATACAGAATAACTACATATTATATAATGAAAAAGTTAATGGAATAATTGGCAAGAGTATTATATATCATAATATTTTGATAAACATTTATACATATAAAAAGTATTTCACTGTATCTGAAATAAATGTGCTCAAAATGTGTTCACAGAACTTCATATTTTTTAATATGTGAGGAACAAGTTTAGACAGACTGGCAGGAAGTAAAGAGTGCCATAGTTGCAGCATTATCTAATTAAAGGAGAATTATTATTATTATTATTATTATTATTATTATTATTTTGGTCTTTTTGACATGGGTTCTCCCTGTAGCCCCAGCTGATCTGGCAGTCACTATGTAGACCAGACTGGCCTCCACCTCTGTCACATAGATCCACCTGCCTCTGTCTCCTGAGTGCCAGGACTAAAGGTGTGCCATGCCCGGGTTTTTTGTTGTTTTTTTTTGAAGGAGACTTATTTTTAAAAGTTATTATTTACAATTTTTCTGCCTCTAAAGAAATTTGGATATTCAAGGACAAATGTCTTCTGAGGTAGTCAAATCTCTCATCACACAACAATTTTTTGTATGAAAGTCTAGGGTCTGTGAATACCTTTTTCATAGTTCTCTTCCTGTCTAATCATAAATTAAATAACTACCCTACAAATAAAAGTATATGCAGAATTAGACATTACAATTGTGATAATTATTTTAGCTTTAATCCAATGCTGCTAATATCGTCTAACTATTTTTTCAACTCACACCCAGCTAATGGAAAGCAATTAGTCACCAAGAAGATGTCAAATTAAATGAGGTTGTGGCTTAGAGAATGTCAGTTTGGGGTCTCCAGGAAGTAGTCACTGAGAATCCATATTTAAGAGAGGGTTGAGGAAAAGGTGGAGAAATAAAAGCTGTGAAGAATAAATAAGGGAGGAGAAGGGTAGAGCAGAGAAACCTGGAGCATAAAGTGTCAATTTGACACTGAAAGGAAAGTAGGAAGAGTTAGGCAGAGAAAACTTAGAGCCAAGATGCACATCTACAATGTCTCAGCCAATCTAAGAGGTACCTGGAGCAATTATAATTTTTAGAAGAGGATGGTGTTGCATAGAAATGACCAGGTGTTAGTGCCTCTTGGTGCTCAACCGCTTACTGGGTATAGAAGATGAAGTGTTTGTTGCCTCTGCTTACCCTAAAGATGATACACCTGAACGGTGCCAACTACTTGTATTGTTTAAAGCCAAGTGTTTTCTTTCTTTCAGATTTAATATTTTATTATACATTTTAACCAACTGACATAATTATAGATCCAAATGAAATTACAATAATATAAGAGCGACCCCATGAAGCAGTTACCGAGCTTTTCCCAATCTAGATATTATGTCATATAATCAGGATACCAACATTGATATAATCAACACACAGGCCACTTCCATTATTGAATGACCCTCTCTATTCCATTTGCCCTTTTATAGCCATGTCCACACCTACAAATTTTACCCCTCATTAATTTTTGAAAACTAATTTATTTTCTAAATATATATACATATATATATAGAGAGAGATGTATAGATAGATATGTGTATATTTATTTATTTTTTTGTCTTTCTGAGACAGGGTCTCCATGTAGGCCCAGCTAGCCTTGAACTCACAGAGACCCACCTGCCTCCATGTCCCAGCTGGAGGGCTGGGATTAAAGAAGTGTGCCACCACACCTGACATATATGTGTATTTATATATGGAATTATTTTTAATTTTTTTATTGAATTTTTGAGATTTTCTTTAAAACATTTTATTTATTATTTTATTTTATGTGTATTTTATTTTATTGCCTGCATGTGAGTGCACCTGCATCATGCACACCCTCAGAGGTCAGAAGAGGGCATCAGATTACCCTGGAATTGGAGTTACACATGGTTGTTAGTCGCCTTGTGGGTGCTGGGAATTGAATCACAGGTCCTCTGCAAGAGTAACTGGTGCTCTTAGCTGCTGAGCCATCTCTCCAGCCCTAACGTTTTTTGTTGCCATTTTCATACAATATAATTTGATGGTATTTAGATCCTGTCTTCTATCTACACCTCTCCTTATTACCTCCTCCCCGGCCCAATTTAATGTATTCTATCATATCTCTCTCTCTCTCTCTCTCTCTCTCTCTCTGTAATGGCCTATAGAGTCTGATTTGTGTTCCCACTCAAATATCCTTAAGAATGGGTTCATCCACTTGCTCCAGGGTTAACCTACCAAGAGCCTCATCCTTGTAGGAGACTGTCTCTCTCCCTCCCTCCCAACAGCCATCAGTTGACAAAAATTCCTTAGGTTAGGTTGGGATTTCTAACCCACTTCCCCATGAATATGCTAGGATTTTTGCCTAGTTTGTGCTTGCATGAGACTTGTGCATCCTATCACCTTTGCTGTGAGTTCACATGAGTAACTGACTAGCTATCTGGAAAACGCTGTTTTCTTGTGGTCATTCACCACCTCTGGCCCTTGCAATCTTTCCACTCTTCCTCTATAGTGATCCCTGAGCACTGGAAGACAGGAGACTGAAATAAGTGTCCTATTCAGGGATAAGCACTCTTTGGCCTCTTGTTCTCTGCACATTGGCTAGTTGTGGGTTTTTGTGTTCATCACCATCAGCAGCATAAGAAAAGTTCTCTGATGAGAATTGAGAGATACATTCCTCTTTTGGGTAGGGGTTGCATTGAAAATGTATCACTTAGGCCTAAGCATCTCACAGACACTTACTCTGTGTTTGACCAGCTCTGGAACTCTGTGTTAGTCTCCATTTTTAGCTAAAGGAATCTTCTTTGATGAGTGGTAAGAGGTACAGTTGTCTATAAATACATGGATGAATGTTTAGACTACAGTAAGAAGGTATGTTGGTCTAAGGATGTGGCAAGAGTTAGGTTTTTCTCTAATATCTACGACCTCTTGAGCCATGTGTATTTGGCTATATTTACAGTACCACACATTAAATTCCTTCCCATTGGGTGGGCCTTAATTCCAATTAGACAGCTGTTGATCACCCCCAAGATAAAAGTGCCTCTACTGCACCAATAGAGCTAGTTTGCTGGGCCAGTCATTGTTGTTTATTACACTTTACAGCTAGGTAGCACTGTTGATTGGTTTTCTTCCTTGGCAGCTTGTATAGTATCCTCTGATACCGTTAGAGCTAGTCTTCAGGGAGGAGGCTTCCAGGTCAATTCCTACTCCATTGCTCCAAGTTCCATATCTGAAGTCTGTTCTGTCTTCAGCAATAGGGTCTTACATTCATGTTCTGGGAGGCATACAAGCTCTGTGGCAATAGCCTGTGTTGTTTTGGGAGTCTCTTGAACTACCCTGACCATCAACTTGAAGGGAAGTTTCTCCTGCCTGGCACTGTTTTTTGTTATAGCCTTCGGTTACACCTATGCACTTGTATATAATTATGTTATGTGTATTTTTCAGTAGAACTTTGAACTAACACATATCCTTCTGATTTTCTGTACCATCTAAGCATTATTTATCTCTCCTCTTACTCCCCCTATATAACCCTCTCCACTCCTTCCCTAGTAATTGTACCCCGTTTTCCCCATTTTCCCCTTTATAATACCTGTTTCTTACTATCCCCCGCTCTCTAGCTCCATCTTTCCCTTTACTCCCATTCTTCCTTTCCATTTTCCCGGCATCTGCTGTTACATCCAGATATATATTCATATCTAAGAATTTGGAGCTAAGATTTACAAATGATAGAGAACATATCTCGCTTGTTTTTCTGAGGCTGTGCTACTTCACTTAGTGTAACATTTTTTTCCATCCATTTATCTGCAAATTTCATAATTTCATTTTTCTTTACTGCTGAGTAGAAATCCGTTGTGTAAATGGACCACAGTTTCATTATCTATTCATTAGTTGAGGGGCATTTAGGTTGTTTCCTTTTCTTAGCTATTGTGAAAAGAGCAGCAACAAACATGGATGTACAAGTATCACTACAATAGGATGAGTCCTTTGGGTATATGCCAAGGAGTGGTATAACTGGATCATATGGTAGATTCATTTTAGTTGGGTTTTTTTTTTGTGTGTTTTTGAGACAGGGTCTCCCTGTATCCCCAGCTGTCCTGGAACTCACTATGGAGACCAGGCTGGCCTCGAACTCACAGAGATCTGCCTGCCTCTGCTGGGTCTCTCTGTAGCCCCAGCTGGCCTGGAACTCACTATGTTGACCAGGCTGGTCTTGAACTCACAGAGATCTGCCTGCCTCTGCCTCCAAAGTGCCTGGATTAAAGGCATGTGCCACCACACCTGGCAACTTTTAGTTTTTTAAGAGTTCTCCAAACTGATTTCCACTGTGATTGCACCAGTTTGCAATCCCAATAACAGTGGGTAGGGTTCCCCTTTCCCTGCACCCACACCAGCACTTGATATCATTTGTTCTCTTGATTTTTTATCTTAGCCAGACTGGACGGTGTTACATGAAATCTTAAAGTAATTTTGATATGCATTTTCTTAATTACTAAGGACGTTGAATACATTTTTGTGGAAAAATGATATCCCTTTAATAAAACATTATCAATATATATCATACACAAACTACAATATATCATAATTCCTTTTTTTAACTCTCATAATTCAGAACCAGAGTACAAGGTAAGAAAAAAACCAGAGAAACAACTACAGTGTTCCCAAGAATCTACACAATATCTTTTTTCAGGCAGGTGGTATCTCACATACTGTGATACATCGATCAGAAAAGGGAGGTAATAAGACCAGCTACAGAGGTGGGCAGGGGTGGCAAGTAAGGGTGGAAATGTACAAAGTTGTTTCTTAGACATTTTTATTTCTTCTTTTGAGAGCTTTTTATTCAAATCCATAGTGCCTTTTCTAATTGGGTCAGTTATTTTCTTCTTTCTCTTTTGAATTCTTTGTATATTTTGGATAACAATCCTCTGATCAGATGTATAGCTATTTGATATTTTCTCCCACTCTGTGGGCTTCCTCTTCGCTATATTTGTTGTTTCTTTTGCTGTACAGAAGTTTTTTTAGTTTAATTAGGTACCATTTGTCAATTGTTGATGTCAGTTTCTGTGCGATTGCTGTCTGATTTAGAATGTCCCTTCCTCCGTCTATACCTTTCAGGGCGCTGCCTATGTTTTCTTTAAATAGTTTCAGCATTTCAGACTTCATATTGAAGTCTTTGATCCATTTGGAGTTAACTTTTGTGCAGGGTGATAGGTATGGATCTATTTTCATTCTTCTGGACATGGAGATTCAATTTGCCTGCACCATTTGTTGAAGATGCTGTCTTTCTCCCAGGGTGTGTCCATAGTGCCTTTTAAAAATATCAGGTGACTGTAATTAGCATGCACACATGTTTAGGTATTCTATTTTTGAAAATTTTCTTCTTGATATAAGATCTGAGTGTTAGCTGGGCATGGTGGTACGCACCTTTAATCCCAGCACTCGGGAGGCAGAGGCAGGCAGATCTCTATGAGTTCGAGGCCAGCCAGGGCTATGGGAGACCGTCTCAAAAATACCAAAAAAGAAAAAAAAAGGTTCTGAGTTTTAGCCCTGAATATGTGCCAATGAGCTTTCCATACATATCTTCTATACCTTTGAGAATAAAATTTTCCCCTTTTTTGGTGACTAAAGTTTTATAACTTACAGCTTTTATATCTTGTATATACCTTCTCAAATATTGAGTTGTTAATTTAAAATAGCATATATATATATATATGCATATAAACTTGATCTTTATTTTTACAACAACCAAGTAAACTCTCCTTTCCAGGTCTTCTAAATTTAACAGTAAAGTTAGCATCTAAAATAATAAGACACTTAACCATAACATTTCATTCATAGTTTACATTCAGTTTTAAATGTGTGATTTGAGGGCTAGACATAGTGTTGTATACATTTAATCCCAGCAATCAGGAGGCACAGACAAGCGGATCTCTATGAGATCAAGGCCAGCCTGTTCTACGTAGTGGGTTCCAGGCCAGCTGAGGCAACAGGGAGCTCATATCTTAATGCCCCTCCCCCCCAAATATTTGTGATTTTTAAATTACATTTTTGTTACTAAAAGTATATGTTAGATGAAAAACTAATATTCTCTATTTGTTTTCAACTTATTTGAGTATAGAAATTGAATCCACACTGCCAAGAATCTTCCAAAAAGTTCTAGTCTGCTCAATTTTAATGGACAAAGAATTACTTTTCATTTCTAAAATATGATGATGGATTATTTAAAATATTTGCTTTCCGTATTAAAGTGAAATAAATAATTCCTTGAAAATGAAATAGGTTTGAAAGACATCTTTCTATTTTACTTAATACAGAGTGATAGACTATGAATTACTCTGTGATAAATGGAAAGATTCTTTACCAAAATGTTAGGAATAAAAAGCAATTCTCTTATTGATCATTGTAAGAACAAACCAGGGATATTTATTCTCTCACATACCTTTTTTTGGAGACATGTGGAAATACAGATTGAATTCTATGGTTCATTTTAAGATATTTTAAGAAATGAGTGTATTGGATTGCTGGACAATATGAAGATTTAAGAAATTTAATCTCTACATAAATTACAGTGGCACTTGCCTTTAATCCCAGCACTCTGGAGGTAGAGGCAGGCAGATCTGTGTGAGTTCAAGGCCAGCCTGGTCTCCACAGCGAATCGAGGCCAGCTGGGGCTACAGGGAGACCCTCTCTCAAAAAGACCAATTAATTAATTAATTAATTAATTAAAATAAAATTACTGTTATAGTTACTATGTAACAAATTTCTGCATTCTTAATCAAAAAGATGTTCCTTATATTCTCCTAGGACTTGATAACTATGGATAGAAAATTCTATAGTGAACTTTCATCATTTGGATTGTTTCACTAGCATTTAACTTCACTTACCTTATCACATCTATACTGCTATGCACTCCTCTACTCCTGTGCTAAATTTTGGATATGATTTGTACCCCCAAAAGTCAATGTGCTGGGGCCTTGTTTCCCAATGAGGTAGTATAAGTAGTGGTAAATGCCACCATTAGTTGTGGCCTCAAAATGTATTAATATAGTTTTCCTGGGACTGTTCTTGGTTTGAGAGAGGATTGTTATTCAGAGTGATTCTTGCCACATAATGCTTCTGGATTCCTTTCTTACCATGTGGTATCCCCTTTCCACATGTGCTTTTAATATGATGCCATCTGCTGTATTGTGATATAGCCAAGGGGACCATCTTCAGAGCTGAGAAATGCCAATATGATGCTCCTGATCCTTCAGAACTGTGAGATAAATGAATCATCTACTTTCTTTGCAAATTACCCACTTTTAAATATTTTGTTATAAGTTTAAGAATTTTTATTGAATAGTAGAAAATGGACTAATATACTGGCATCAGTACAAATTATTTGTATGCATTTGAAAATAGATTGTATACACCAGTACATTTTTCTTAAAATGTATCAGAATTACATGGAGTTTAATATTTTTGAGATTCTTTGCAGTAAAGTTTTGATAAAATATAATGCAATGGTCTTGGGTATATCATTCAATGAATTTCAACAAATATGTAAATTAATTTGACCAGAATGTATAATAACAATATTACCACAGATGGTTAATTCATGCCATATCGTTTCCCAGTCCTCCAATACTAGATACAAAATACAATTTTCTTTTTTTCTCAAAGATGAGCTTTGTCAGCTGTAGAAATTTATACACATGGTACATATTCTTTTATGCATAGGCTTGGACAAGCAGCATGTTTTTATATATTCATCCACATTATTCTTTATTTTATAGTTCATTCTTTTTAATCACAGTGATTCACTTTCTGTGAAAAAAATTCTTCATATATTCAAGGTCCTACTCATGGACATATGGACTTGTTATCTTGGGCTATTATAAACATACATAAGTAAATATAAATAAACATTTATGCTGGGCCTTGTGGTGCAGGCCTTTAATCCCAGCCCCAGCACTCGGGAGGCAGAGGCAGGAGGACCTCCATGAGATTGAGGCCCGACCAGCTGGGGCTACAGGGAGACCCTATCTCAAAAAGACCAATATATATATATATATATATATATATATATATATATATATTTTACTTTTTGGTAACTACTGATAATGGTAATTCTAATTCTGGGTTATAGAGAAGGATATGTTGAGTTTGAAAAAACATCAATTCTACATTTCTCCAAAGAAGCTCTGTAGTCTATACCATACAACCCTGAATGTGACTGACCTTGTCTGATCTCAGAAGCTAAGCAGGGTTGGGCCTGGTTAATACTTGGATGAGAGACTACCTGGGAATACTAAGGTTTTGTAGGCTGAAGCTGGGTGTACTGGTGCTTGCCTTTAATCTTAGCACTTGGGAGGCAGAGGCAGGCATGTCTCAGTGAGTTGAGGCCTGGTCTACATACCTAGTTCCAGGACAGCTGGGGCTGTATAATGAGACCCTGTATGGAAAAAAATAAGTTATGTAACATTTTACTTCTATGAGCAGTGTATGAATGTTGTCATATTCCACATATTTACTAACATTGCTCATGTTAGTCTTTTCAATCTTTATCAAACTCATAGGATACCATCATTAACTGTAGCCTTATTTTTCATTTTTCTGATTTCTAATAATTTTGGGAACATTTTTCTGTATTGTTAGCCCTTCGTCCTTGGGATTCTACTCACTAGTATTTTGGTTCATTCAAAATAGTGGTTCAAATATGTATATAATTACAGTAACTTTATGTATTTGCTTTTTGTACATTTTACACATTGCAGAAAAAAATTATAAAGAGTTTCTGTACCTCCAGTGATTTTATTGCATTTTAATTAAAATGGCAATTTAATAAAAATAAAATAAAATAATAAAATAAAATAAAATAGTGTGTAGTATATTTTTTTTCTTTTATCGTTGTGTTAGACAAGTTCTGCATGACCATAGATATCTTATGTTGTAAGATGTATGTTTTTAAAACGTTTTCTTCAGCCTTGAAACTTACTCTTCTTATGGATGTTTTTGATGGACAAATGTTTTGTTTCTTTAAGTCTGTCATTATTTTAAATTAATGAATTATTTGTTATGTCTATGAAAGCTTTGCTTACCATCATGTCACAAAGATACTCTATGTTTGTTCAGAATAGTTCTAGTCCTACTTTAAAATTTTTATGTATGTTTTAGCTGGGCGTGGTGGCACATGCCTTTACTCCCAGCACTCGGGAGGCAGAGGCAGGTGGATCTCTGTGAGTTCGAGGCCAGCCTGGTCTACATAGTGAGTTCCAGGACTCCTGGGGCTACAGGGAGACCCTGTCTCAAAAAGACCCCCCCAAAACCAAATAAAATAAAACAAAAAAAATTTTTTTGGTCTTTTTGAAGAAGGGTCTTTCTGTAAGCCCCAGCTGTCCTGGAACTCACTATATAGACCAGCTGGCCTTGAACTCACAGAGATCCGCCTACCTCTGCCTCCCAAGTGCTGGGACTACAGGCATGGACCACCACATTTTTATGTATGTTTCATCTCAAATTTTAAAACCTATTTTATCTAACCGGGCATGGTGGCACATGCCTTTAGTTCCAGCACTCAGGAGGCAGAGGTAAGTGGAACTCTGTGAATTCAAGGTCATCCTAGTCTACGTAGTGAGTTCCAATCTAGCTGGGGCTACAGGGAGACCCCGTCTCAAAAATACATAGATATAGATATAGATATAGATATAGATAGTTTTGTTTTGTTTTGTTTGTATGTAAGTGCACCTGTGTCATGCAATGCCCACAGAGGTCAGAAGAGGGTGTTGGATCACTGCAACTGGGGTTATGGACAGTTGTTAGGCACCATGTGGGTGCTGGGATTCAAACCCAGGTCCTCTGCAAGAGCAGGCAGTGCTTTTAATTGCTGAGTCATCTCTCCAGCCCTCAAATTAATTTTCATGAAACTAAGATTGGGTTTCATTTCTTTGCACATAGATAATCAGTTGTTCTACTATCATTTGTGGAAAAGATTTTTGTTTCCAATAAATTGTCTTGGTTACTCTGTCAAAATAAGAATGTAAAATGAACATATAAGTGAGAGGACATTTCTACACCTTCTATTCAATTCCATTCATATGTTTGTTGATCTTTATGTCACATGTCTTATCACTACAGCATTATGGTAGATATTTGAAGTCTTTTTTTAAAGTCCTTTGTTATTTTACGAAAGAACTTTAAATAATCAAGATTAGTCCTATACATTTTCATATATTTTTATTTTCCTCTATGGCGTATATATTTTCTGTCTTTTTATGTTTATTTATCTATTTATTTATTTAGTTAGTTATTTTGGTCTTTTTGAGACAGGGTCTCCCTAGCCCTAGCTTTTTCTAGAATTGATGGAGAAAATTAACACAATGTGGGTTCTCTCTGGTAGATGAATAAATACTAACAGGTGTATTTCATAAGAACCTTGTGTACTTCTAACAATAAGTATGCTTGTTGATACATGTAGAAGTAATAGTTTGGACCTTGTGATAGCATTTTGCTAATCTTGTACTCAAAGGAGAGCTTCCCACGTTAAGCTCTCCAGGAAGACAGTAACCACAGGCCATACAACATAGCTGCTTTGGCATATGCCACTTTAAGAAATGCTTGTCTTGGGCCTGGAGAAATGGCTCAGCAGTTAAGAACACTGAGTGTTCCTGCAGAAGACCCTGGTTCCAATCCCAGCACCCACATGGCAGCTAACAACTGTCTATAACTCCAGTTCCAGGGGATCTGACAGCCTCTTCTGTCTTCTGTGGACATTGCACGACACGGATGCACTTACCTACATCCAGACAATACACACATACACATAAAATAAAAATAATAAAATATTTTTTTTAAAAAAAGAAAGAAATGCTTGTCTTGCTTGAAAACAAAAAGTATCCTGATAAAAAGGGGATGCTCTAACTAGTAGCTTGTGATTATCCCTTCTGTGAAACTGCTTTGACAGCAAGGAAATCTATCCCCCACACTTCTATTTATTTATTTATTTAGTTATTTTGGTCTTTTTGAGACAGGGTCTCCCTGTAGCCCTAGCTGGCCTGGAACTTGCTACATAGACCAGACTGGCCTTAAACTCACAGAAATCTGCCTGCCTCTCCCTCTCAAGTGTTGAGATTAAAGGCATGTGCCACCATACCTGGCAATTTTATGTCTTTTAGAAAAGTCTGTTGGTAATATGATTAGGAGCCTGTTGACTCAAAAATCGATGTTGGGAGAAATGCTATCTAACAAAATTTAGTCTTAACTATTCATGATAATGACATATTCTTCCATTTAATTAGATTTCAATGAATTTCTCTCATCGGTATTTTATAGATTATAATAAGGATATTTTGCATAAACTTTTACTTTAATGTTTTCTTTGTATCAGTGTTTCCTTCCATTTATGTAAGTATACCATGCATGTGCAGTGCCTCAGAACCGAGAAGAAGGCATCAGATCCCCTGGAACTGGAGTTACAGGTGGTTGTAAGCTACCATATGGATACTAGAAACTGATCCTAGGTTCTCTTGAAGAGCAGCAAAATCTCTTAACTGGTGAGTCACCTGTCCAGCCTGAATTTTGCATAGTTTTACTTATTTTTAAATATTTTAAAAATTATTTATTTATTTTATTTTATGTGTATGAATGTTTGCCTAGGTGTATGTAAGTGCAATGCCTTTGGGGACCAGAAGAGGGCTTCAGATTCCCTGGAACTGGAGATAAGGGTGGTTCTTAGCCTCCCTTTGAGTACTGAGACCCAAACTTGGGTCCTCTTCAAGAGCAACCAGTGCTCTTAACCACTGAGCCATCTTTCCAGCCCCTAATTTTTTTAAAAGTAATACTTTAATTGATTATTTGAGAAGTATTTGTTTGACAATGTATTTTGATCATATTCAGACCCCTCCTCCATCTCCTCTCAGATTCACCCCCACCTTCCGACTCTCCTTCCACTTCTTGTCCTCCATTTCCAGTAGGCCTATCAAGTCTAATTTGTTTTCCCCAAATATTGTGGTGTGTGTGTGTGTGTGTGTGTGTGTGTGTGTGTGTCCATTACCTGGAGCATGGTCAACATACCCAGTATCAACCTTAAAGAAAATTTACTCTCCCTCTCTGGAGCAGCTATTAATTGCCTATAGTCCCTCAGCTAGGTCTGGGGCTTCATGCCTACTTCCACCTCCATGCTGGGATTTTGTTTGGCTTGGACTGGACTCACACAGGTATTATGCATACTGTCACAAGCACTGTAAGTTCATATGTGCAACTGCCATGTTGTGTCTGGGAAACACTTCTTCCTTGTATGCAACCACTGGTTTTTACAAACTTTCCTCCCCCTGTTGCATGATGCTCCCCATTTCTTTGGGTGAAGATAGTGATACAGATGTCCCATTTAGGACTAAGCCCTGTGAAGTTTCTTATTTTCTGCACATGGACCAGTTTTCTCTGTGTCAATCACCTCCTGGAAAAAGCTTCTCTGATGACAGTTGAGACATGCACTGATCTATGTGTGTAACAAGTCATTAGGAGTCAGTTTTTTACTATGTTCACTTAACAGGATAATAGTAACAGATTCTCCCCTTTGGCCAATGACCTGTGTAAGCACAGATTGTTGGTCTTGATAACAAAGCCATGTATGGGTTCCATCTTGTGAAGCAGGCCTTATAGCCAATCAGAAAGTGATTTGTTACTCCCGTAACTTTCATACCACTATCGAACCAGTGGGTGTATCTTGCCAGACCAGTCATTATGGTCACTAGCAGGTGCGTAGTTGGATAAGATTGCTGATAACTTTTCTCTTCCAGCAATGTGTATATCACATTCCAGTGTGAAGCTAATGGCACGACAATCGAAGTAATAGTGACTACCACCAAGACAAAACTGAACAAAAATAGAAAACATTTTTAGAAAGATTTTATTTATTATTTGTATTTTATGTGTATAAGTATATTGCCTGCATGTATGTAAGTGTGCCTGTGTTGTTCAATGCCTAGGAGGATCAGAAGAGTGAGTTGGATTCCCCTAACACTGGAATTACAGACAGTTGTTAGCCATCATGTGGGTGCTTGGACTCGTACCTGGGTCCTCTGCAGTAGCAGCCAGTGCCCTTAACCACTGAGCCGTCTCTCCAGCCCCTAGAAAACATTTACTTATTTTTGGTCTTTTTGAGACAGGGTCTTTCTGTAGCCCCAGATGTCCTGGACTTTACTATGTAGACCAGGCTGGCCTTGAACTCACTGAGATCTGCCTGCCTCTGCCTCCCGCTGAGACTACCTGCGTATGCCACCACACTCAGTCTATGTAGCTTTTTTTTATCTTTCAATTACAATCTGTAAAGTGAGTCATACCATCTTTAGTAATATATTTGTTGTTCTATATCATAAATACATATACACACAAAATTGTGTACTGTTCTTTTCCTAAGAGCTTCTCCTATAATACTCATTTTAAAATAGCCATTAAGGTGTGCATGGTGGCTTTGATCACAGCACTCCAGAGGCAGAGGCAGGTGGATCTCTGTGAATTCAAAGACAGCCTGATCTACATAGTGAGTTCCAGGCCAGCTGTGGCTACAGGGAGATCCTGTCTCAAAAAGACCCAAAACTAATTTTTAAAAAATGCAGTCATGCTTTGACAATGTGGGGGTTGAGGGGAAGGCACATATAAGGAATAGATTATTGAGAAAATAAATATAAGAATGAATATAACATGTTGGGCAATTAGGGTTTAACTATAAAGTCCAAGACCAGTATGTGCTTCTTTGGAATTTTCCAAGGTATTTATGAAATCATTTATTACCTTCTCATTTTGTTCTTTATGTATAGGTCTATCTAGTTCTACAAATATAGCTAAAAACTTATTAATAAAAAACTAGAAATGTTTGCTAATTCCAAATAGCATTTGGTTTTTTAACAAATAAAATCCATTTTATCAAAAGGAAAAGATAATATTTAACATACAGTAAAAATTACTTTTGTCTAGGAATGTGAGAGACAGGGATTTCTCTAAGATCTATGGCCTCTCCAGTCATATGTATTTGGCTGTGTTCGCAGTGCCACAAATGAGTTTCCTTCCACTGAAAGGGTTTTAAGTCCAATTAGACAACTATTGATTACACCCAAGATACGTGACACTACTGCACCAATAAGGACAGATTGCTGTGCCAGGCATTGTTGTGGTTGTTAGGCTTTGCAGTTGGGGTTTGACCATTGATGACTTTTTCACTTGGCAGCTTGCATAGTATTTTTGAAACTATGAGAGGTAGTAGGCATGGAGGAGGCTCCCAGGTCAGTTCTAGCTCCAGTGCTCTAAGTCCTGTGTCCAAAGTATGTTCTGTCTTCAATTCAGCAATAGTGTTTTATCTTCAAGTTCTTTGAGGCAGTCAAGGGCTGTGGCAATTGTCTGTGTTATTTGGGGAGTCTCTTGGACTACCCTGATCAACAACTTGAAGGGAAGTTTCTCCTGTCTGGCCATTTCTTCATATATAGCCTTATATTTACAGACAAGTATACCTGCCATCACTCATCAAAGAAGCTTCTTTTTTCCCAACTATTAGAGTTCCACAGCTGGTCAAACACAGAAAATGAGTGTCTGTGTGATACTTAGCCCTAAGTGACATATCTACAATGGAACCTCTATACCTAAGTCTCATGGAACATAGTGGAATAAGGGACAGAGAGAATACTAATGCATCTCCCAACTGTCACTACCACACCAATGGAGATAGATTGCTATGCCAGGCATTGTTGTTGCAAGCTTCCTCACGCAACAGAGGGCAATTAACACAGAAAGCCACAACTGACCAAAGTGTAGAAAATAACAGACTGCAGAGTGTGTGTCTATGGATAGGACTCCTATATTAAAACTCACTCATTCAGGGCTCAGGGACCACTACACAATCCAGGGAAGAAATATTGCAAGGGCCAGGAGTGGTTGATGACCACAAGGAAACAGTTTCCCAGGCTTCTGGGAACTTGCTCATATGAACTTACAGCAATAGTGACAGCAGGCACAAGACCCATACAAACGCAACCCAAATAAAAATCCAGCATAGAACAGAGGAAATGGGCAAGAAGTCCCAACTTTATCTGAGGAACTATTGGCAGCTGATCAGTACTGTGTGAGGGAGTGTTGGTCTTCTTTAAGGGAGTGATGCTAGATAGACTGACCCGTGTGGATGAACTTACACTGAGGGACATCTGGGGACACAAACTTCACTCACTAGGCCTTAAGATATATAACAGAAGGCATGAAATCTGGTGGGGGCACATGGGAGATGAAGAGAGGGGAGGGGGTCTAAATATGATTAAGATATATGAAATACACAAAAGTTGAATAAAACATATAGAAAATATTAGATTACTTTAAAATAATTATACTGGAAAAGGTAAGAAACATAAGATAAATACTGATAGTAATTTAAGGTATGTGGTAAGTTAGGGATATACATTTGTAAAGGTATAACAGAAGAAAGCAATTGGATTTGTTTGTATTGAAGGAATTTGCATTTTTAATTATTTATGTATATGAATATATTGCCTGCATGTGCATAAGTGCACCCCTGTCGTAAAATGGCCTCAGAAGCCAGATCCCCTGGAACTGGAGTTACAGATGGTTGTTAGCCATGCTGTGGGTGCTGGGATTCAAACCCTTTCTCTGCAAGAGTAGACAGTACTCTTAACTGCTGACCCGGGTTTGCGTTCTTTATGCTAAAGTGAATGAGAGTTAGAAATCCTTTGACAACTACATACATGAATAGACTGTATTGTGTTCATATTCACCACTCGTTACCCTCCCATATCCCTCCCTCTCCTGTTCTTGCTATCTCCCTCTTTCTCAAGTAGTTCCCTCTCCACCCGGCTCCTGCATGTCAAATTTTGTGCTGATGGGAGCATCTGCTGGTTTTTGTTGTTGGTGGTGGTGGTGGGTTTTTTTTTGTGTGTGTGTGTGTTTTCTTTTGGTCTTTTTAAGACAGGGTCTCCCTGTAATCCCAGCTGGCCTGGACTGCACAGGGATCCATCTGACTCTGCCTCCCAAGTGCTGGCACTAAAGGCGTGTGTCACCATGCCCGGCACATCTGCTGTGTTTATAATGGCAATGATCATGCCACATCCCGAAAACAGAGTTTCTTTCTCCCCCCCCAAAACAGTTTCAATGCACCCCTCTCTCCAGGCATGGTGGCACACACCTTTAATCCCAGCACTCTCAGGAGGCAGAGGCAGGTGGTTATCTGTGAGTTTGAGGCCAGCCTGGTCTACATAATGAGCTCCAGGCCAGCTGGAGATACAGGGATACCCCCTCTCAAAGGACTATAAACAAACAAATAAACAAACAAACAACAACAAAAGCACCCCCTCCATCCTCCAGCATTTTTTTTTTGGCCTTTTTGAGCCAGGGTAGCCACAGCTGGCCTGGATTGGCTATGGATTGGCTGGCCTGGAACTCACAGAGATCTCCCTGCCTCTGCCTCCCGAGTGCTGGGATCAAAGGCATGTGCCCCTACGCCCAGCTCATTCTCCAGCTTTTACAAGCTTTCCAGTTCTTTTCTGTGATGTTCCCCTGGTCCAACTGCTTCTTATACTTTTATATGGTATGCCCAAAGACTAGTGCTGCTGTCAGGCAGCGTCAGAGAAGCTTCATTTTGCAGTGAGCTGTGGTTAATGCAGAGACTTTCAACTCTTAAAAGTGTGGAGAATTAAGCACGTTGAATGCTCAGCCTTAAATGACACATTCATATTTCTCCCTATAAGACTCAGAAAATATTTTTAAGGAGAGGTGTGGTTTGATCATATTTGTGTTTTAAAAAAAGATAATTGTGAAAATTGGGCCAGGTGGGATGGATTTAGGAGAAACTAAAGACAGGGAAATGAAATGGGAGTCCATGTTGGTTGTAGCTCAGGTGATTAAGGATGAGTCTGAAGGGAAGCAAAAATAATATGTGTAAAATACAGAATGTAAAATGAGTTAAGTCCTCAGGATCCAGAGAAAAGCAACTATGAGAGATTTAACCCTTCAGTGTGTGCAGTGGAATGCATAGGGGTATCACTAACAAGGAAAATTCAAGAGGAAAGGCTGATTTGAGAAGAAAATGTGGCTTTTGTTCTAACTTGAGGAAAAATAGTTCAGTACTTGGTTGTTCTTATAGATCTGAGAATCAAGAGAGAAAGTGTTAGGTATTTGATGTATGCATCATTAACAACTTCAGTAAACCAGAGAACTAGATCTGTACATGGCTGGTGTGCCTGAGACTGGGCTGTTGGAGGAGGAGGCTCCTTGGAGGGCTCTGGGTAGAAGAATATGGGATATCTGGGAAATGGAGTGATGGTGAAACAGATACTGGAATACTATCTCTCTAAAATTAGATTGTGAATCCTGCCTTAGTTATTATGTAAGAGGCATAGTGGAAATAGTAATTTAAGGAAAATTAAACTGGCATTGCATATTATTTTGGAGCATTTGGGATTAAAGCATTAATCTCCCAGAGTGTGCCAAAAGGAATTCCACTTTTCTGACACATCACTTTCATTTCCAATCCCCAAAATGTAACATAATAAATTTGTGTTTCAATCCATTCATTATGTTTGTGGTATAGTTCATTACAGTAGCCATAGAAAACAAATACACAAATTAGAGAGAGAGAGAGAGAGAGAGAGAGAGAGAGAGAGAGAGAGAGAGAGAGAGAAAACAGGAAGAGAGAGAAACAGGGAGAGAATTCTAAGTCTGTATTCCTTAAATATAGATGTTTCATGGCGTGTAGCCTTTTATTTTTGTCTATCTAGTATCTTTCTCTTTTTCTGAAAACATACCCATTTTCTTTATTCTGTTTCAACCATGTGGCTATACTGGGCATCCCATTTTCATGATATCTATGCTTTTTCTGTCCAGAAGCAATTAGAAGCAGTTGTGATAATTTGATCAATCAAACTCTTTAGCTGGTGCTTTAAAATCCTGAAGGAGACTCTGTCTCAAAAAGAGCAAGATAAATAAATAATAAATAAATAAATAAATAAATAAATAAATAAATAAATAAATAAAGTAAAATAAAATCCTGAAGTAAGAGAAAGAGACACCTTCTGTCTGGTTCAACTTGAGAGGTTATGATTCCAAGCCTGTAGTATGTGACTTTGGGAGGTTCTGAAAGAATGGCCCTGTCTGAGAGAGGAAAGATTGAGAGCCTGAACTGGAATTTGAAACATTCTACTTTCTGGTTTCATTTATACCAAAGGCTAATAACAGACCGAACCTTTCACAATTTGGGTTACACAATAACTTTGTCATTTTTCTTAAGCTACTTCAATTTAGTATTTTGTTACTTCCACTAAAATAACCTGACAAACTAAGGGGAAAAAGAAGAAAAAATCAGTAATCAAATTAAAAGTGGAAGCCCCTACCTGTCCACTTCTACTAGAGATGCTACAAGTACCTTTATTGACTCACTGTGTTTCTTTTTTCTTTTTTCTTTTTTTGAGACAGGATCTCCCTGTAGCCCCAGATGGCCTGCAACTCACTATGTAGACCAGGCTGGCCTTGAACTCAAAGAGATCCACATGCTTCTGTCTCCTTATTGTTGGGACTAAAGGCGTGTGCCACCATGCCCAGCCCACTGTGTTTTTAAAGTACCTTCTTAATGAGGAATATTTTACTAGTGAAAAGAATGGGTAAAGCTCCACTTTCAGGCATTCAACGATTCCTTCTGAGTGCTAGAGAGATGGCCCAGCAGTTAAGAGCACTGACTGCTCTTGCAGAAGACCCAGATTCGAATCCCAGCACCCACATGGCACCTAACAATGATGTGTAACTCCAGTTCCAGAGGATCCAAGAGTCTCTTTGTCCTCTGTGGGCACTGCACAATATGGGTGTACTTATATACATGCAGGCACAACACTCATACACATAAAATAAAAATAAATAAAATTTAAAAATTCATTCTTCAAAATCTGTATCTATTATTTGCTAACATACCTCTCAGCAACAACCACTTCCTACGACCCCCCAATGCTTATTTTACAAATGCAAAATAGAAATGCCTTCAAAAAGTCTGCTTTGTAAAATACAGAAATGGAAGAACCACAAAGTTAATGGAAAGGATTTCAGTATGTTCAGCTCTTTAGTGACAATTACCAGACTTCCCCGTAAAATGTTCCAGTCACAATTGAAATACTTATTGGGAAGGAACTATTGGTGTGGCCCTGTAACAATTCTTTTGAAGCCAGATGTTTCTTAATTCCATTATGACTAAAGTAAAAAGGAGGAGGAGGAAGAGGAAGAAGAGGAGGGGGAGGAGAGAGAGGAAGAGGAGGGGGAGGAGGAGGGGGAGGAGGAGGAAGAGGAGGAAGAGGAGGAAGAGGAGGAGGAGGAGGAGGGGGAGGAGGGAGATTTAGCTTGGAATAAATCACTTCAAGCCCACACCCAATGTTGGGTTCACCGAGGTGTGTTTATTTTAATAGCTGATCTGAAGGCATGCCACAGCTGACCACAGTCTAAACAGAAAAGCTGAGAACTTAAAACTAAGCATGCATGCAGCATAGAATAATAATCACTTTAGGCTCCTTGAAACACTAACTGCCAGAAGACCTCTAACCATAAGATGAAGTCCTCATTTCTCACTTCAACAATATGTTCTCATATACTCTTTTTTTTTTTTTTTTTTGGTATTTTTTGAGACAGGGTCTCCCTGTAGCCCCAGCTGGCATGGGACTATGTAGACCAGGCTGTCCTTGAACTCACAGAGATCCCCTAGCTTCTGCCTCCGTGAGTGCTGGGAATACCCGTGTGCACCACCACTCCAGGCTTATATACCATTTCTAAGAGAGGCTTTTAAAAGGCTGGCACAGGCAGGGAGTCCCAGCACTCGGGAGGCAGAAGCTAGGGGATCTCTGTGAGTTCAAGGGCAGCTTGGTCTACATAGCAAGTTCCAGGCCAGTTGGGGCTACCGGGAGAGCCAGTTTCAAAAAATAGGAAAAAAAAAAAAAAAAAAAAAATTCCCAGGGTTCAATTTCTCAGACAAATACCTAAATAACAGTCAAAGAAGATTTTATTTGACAATATATGTTCTCCTTTCAAAGACAGTCCAATGGATTTTATCAACGTTATTTTTCAGAGGATACCAGTATTTGGGAAGCTGAGGCAAGATTGTGAGGTAGAGACCTGCCCGGACTACTTAGAGAGTACTAGCCAGTTAGGGTCACATAGCAAGACCCAGTCAGGCTGTTGTCTCCAAAAGTTGTTCTGAACAGCGGATGGCAAGAGTTTGACCCTGGGGAAAGGGAAATTCCCTGAGCTGCAACACCACTCAATGGTTGGGTAGATAGTCACCAGTCCGGGACTGAGCTTACACACAAACCTTCTCATAAGGTCTGTGGATGAGAAATTTTCATGCCACTAACTTGAAGTGGACCGAGGATGACGTGCAATGAGGAGAAATGATAAAGGAAAAGAATTCAAAGGCTGGAGGGGCAAGATGATTGAGGGGGGAGTCACTGCTCCAACACTGCCTGGCCTTGCTCCAAACCGGGTTTGCTCAAGGGTGGCTGTGGGAGGTGTACAGAGGAGCAATGGCAGCTTTTCTTTCTGTCAGTGTTATTAACGGACACCTAGAACATATGGCTCCAACTGAATTGTCTTCCTGGCAGAGGTGGTGGAAGCAGCATAGGATCCACTCTTCCCTTTCCCGCTCCGCCTGGCCCGGCCCCTCCTTTTGCTGTCCACCTCTCCAGGCACCTCCCCTTCTTGCCTAACTCCTCCCCAGCCTGCCCAGTCGCTTCCCACTGCTCTTGCGAGCAGCCGCTGGCTCCTCTCTCCTGCTAGGCTCCGCCGGAGTGGGATCGCGCAGGCGCAGCGTGGTGCTGAGCCCGGAGTAGCGGAGCGGGACCCGAGGTAAGTGAGGCAGCTGCGCGGGACTCCTGGGGGAGAAGGTGCTCACAGCTGAGCGTCCCAGGACGCATCCGGGTGGATGTGGCTTCACTTTGACTGGCTCGGGGAAACTGATCAATCCTGCTGCTGTGTCGGTGGTGCCGCTGCTGGAGCTCATCCGGCCAGGGCCGCGTGGGGAGAGGATTGGTGGCGGGAGTCGCCGAGGGTGTGTACCGGCAGTGGAATTGCAAGAAGGGAGTCTAGAGGCTAGAAGTCCACACATGGGCTTGGCAAGACTAGGAGGTTCTCCAAGGGCGCTGGAGGGTGGCCCAGCTTCAAGTTCAGTCCCCCTACTTGATGCCCCTGAGCAGTGTCCCAGGCTTACCTCCACCCTTGCGGGGATTTCTTGGGGTGCAAAGTTGCCGGGAACATTCTCTACCGCCCAGGGAGAGGATTTGGGGGAGGTGGGTTGTTGGCTTGGGCTGTTGCAAAAGAGGGTGTGACTTTCTTTTACCCGGGAACGTGTCCCTCTTCTGGTCCATTGTGCCTGGACATTTTAACAAAGGCTAGGACTGTTTTGTAGGCAGTGGCGGGTGACAGTGGGGCGGGTGTGCGTAGGTGGGTGCTTGAGAAGTCACGTTGGCGCCCTAGGGGGTGGGGGCCTGGAGTTGGGGGAGTGGAAAGACACGAGTTACCTTCCTGCTTAGGCTTTCCCCTTTTTTCCTGGTCTGCTGATTTTGATCAGTGAACATCCCCCAGAGGAATGTAACTGGATTTTAGTGTGTATGTTCGTGCTCTGGCTGCAGTCATAGGTTTTGTGATTGTGTAATTCACGTATATTTTTAAGAGTTCCTTCGGGAGAAAAGCAAAAGTAATGGAATTTGAGAGGACATAATTGAATGAGAGAAGTGGTGGAGTGACCAAACTTACAGCCAGACGAATTCCTTTGGATAGTAACAGTATGAGGCTAGACTTTGAAAGATGTGAAGGTGTGCAAGTCTGAATAATTGAAAAGTTAGGTAGAGTACTGTTCATTGTTTCAATACAGAGTGTATTGTTAGGAGTATGATGATGCCAATCACTTGGGCACATTCATTGTAGAAACTTTAAAACTGGTACTAATAAAAAACTTCAGAGAACTGTTGCGATAATATTGGATAAAGGCCCATAGGCTTTCAATTTCAATTTTAGGATTTTTTTTATGAGAGATGTTACATGTGTTCCCAAGCATAGATGTTTATATTTTTAACTGATTTGTTTTAAGTTAATACAACATAACAAACTGAACTTCCTCCTCCTCCTCCACCCCTTTCCCTTGATTGTGAATCTTGTTTTATAAACATTTACTCTCAGATCTGAAATACGTTTAAACGTACAATTGCTCCGCCTCATGTGTAACGTTAGCAGAATTTCTTCCTGTTTTCTTGTTATTTTACTCGTTCTTTTATTTTCTCCATTTTAAAGGGCTTGGTTGATAACATTACCAAATTCTTGAGTGCAATGTTATGGATGGCTTTTCCCTTTTCCAAATTCCTGATCAACTCCTATTCATTCCTGAAAACTCCTCACAACTAACTTCTTGGAAAAAAATTGCCCTCCCCAGATGTAAAGAATCATCCCTTTTTCTGTTTAATTGATATCGCTAGACTTATTTTTCTCTCACAATTAGAACTTCAGTCATCCGTGCTACCCCAGTACTAGGGCTGCCTGGCAAGTGGTGAGTGCCCAATAAACTTATAGTTGCATGCTATTAATTGCTAGTAGAAAGATAAGTCGTTTCATGTAGATTTCATGGAGTAATAGAAAATATTTGCAATGCTGAAATTTTATTTAATATTTTAATTCTATTTAATGCTAGTATTTAAACAGTTATTTGGATATGGATAAGGCATAACAAAACAAATATGTTGTCATATGTTTATCTTTATTAACGTATATCCTTATAAAAGAGATGTAAAAGCTAGAAATGAGTGAAAAAAATCACCAGGTTTAGAAAGGCTGAGACCAAAGCTAGTGATAAATCAATGTGTAATGGAAAATTTGCCATTTTCAGAAAGACACAAATAAGGTGCTGCCTGAATGTAGACGTACTCTATGTAAATGCACCACAACAGGTGATACCCACTAGAAGTTAATGTAAACAAGGAAAACTGTAACCTAAATTTACACTATACTCTTGAATCTTAAGGTGGTTTGAGCCTTTAGCAAATGAATCTTTTCATAGTATATTCCTTAAAAAGCTTAGTCTGACCATTTCTTCCATCTTGACTTTGATTATCTCATCTCTTAAATCCACCAGCATTATTGGCCTTCCAATCACCTCTGCTCTTATCAGAAAACGTAATGTCCTCATTAGACCCACTCAGCCTCAACACTCCCATGCCCAGCTTTCATCTTCTGAATGAATTCACACATTGGAGATGCTATCGCAAGCAAATAATCACGAGCATTGTTATGACCAAAAATTAGCCAGGGTTTGACTATTTGATTAAGCCATGTTCTGTGCCTGCAAAGTAAAGAATCTGTTCTACCTATTAATAGCCTCTGTTTTTGTATCTTCACTTAACTTCTCCCCTATCCACCTAAATGTAAAAGTGAATTAAAAAAAATTTTTTGATGGTTTGGAGACAGGGTCTCCCTGCAGCCCCAACTGGCCTGGAACTCTCTATATAAACCAGACTGGCCATGAACTCACAGAGATCTGCCTGCCTCTGCCTCCCAAGTGCCGGGATTAAAGGCATGCACCACCATGCTTGGTTGGATTTTTAAGAATATTTTATTTATTATTTTTATTTTATGTGTATGATTGTATTGCTTACATGTAGGTAGGTGCACCTGTGTCATTCAGTGCCCACGGAGGTCAGAAGAGGGCATTGAGTCCCCTGGATTTAGAGTTAAAGACAGTTGTTAGCCACCATGTGAGTGCTGGGAATTGAACCTGGGTCCTCTGCAAGAGAAATCTCTCCAGCCCTGTCAAAGTGTTTTTTATGTGACTTTTTGAATTGCATTAATTACCCTGCCAAAAGCAACACTTGAATTTCATGATTAATATTTGTGAATAGAATTTGAGATGCAGAGGCTGAGTAGTCTATGAACATTTTTATTTAAGAGGTCTATATCTTCTCTGTCTGTACACTCATTTATTGAAGAAAAATATACCAAACCATTCTGAATAATTTATACATTCTCTCCTAAAAAGTTCCTCATCCCAACTTCCTTCTTGAGTTTCTGTTTTTTCTTCTGTTTCTGTAATTAAGAGTAGAGTATGCTAAACTGATATTTTCATATCTTGTTGGTGTGGAAATGAAGCAAGTAAGAGAAGATACTTGGAATTAACAACCAAGAATCTTTCTTTTTGTTTGTTTTTGGCTTCTGTCAGGTACAGAGGATTGATTTAATTTTACTCTTCAGTTAGTGGAATATTATCATTATTATGACTAAAAACATTGGGATAATGGTTTTTAATTTGGCATATGAATCAGACTGTGCACTTAGGGGAGCACTTTAAACCAACATACTTACATTTAGTGTCTTTTTCTCTATATAACCCACCAAATCAGATAGTGACAGTTTGGAAACTGAACAAAATTTACAGGAGATATTGATGTCCACCCTGCTCAAGAAAAATTTCTTTGAGCAATGGTAGAGTGTGGAGAGAGTAAAAATAAACTACTTTCATTTGTAAGCTATTGGTGAAAGAAGTGAAGACAAACACTGGATTCTGATGATTTTAAGGGTTCAATACAGTTGTACAAGAGAGAGCCAAAACCCTGATAAAACCAAGGAGTGACTGGAGGTATAATGCTAGGAATATTTAATAAATGGAATAGAGTACTGGAGCAGGAGAACAGGAGAGAACCGAAGTAAGGGCACTGAGAGAGAAAAAAGAATGAAAGAAAACATAAATTTAAAAGTAGAGATGGATGAAGTTGAAAGTGTTTGCTTTAGAGTGAGGATTTTATTAAGTGATGGTTACTGTTTCTCAATGGATGTGAGATTTTTTGGTTTCAGTGAGAAACATATTTTATATCCAGGTAGAAATTGTAGGTACATCTGAGGAGGAAACTCTAGAAATGAATCAACTGAAGATGTTCCTAGTTTTTTTTTAATTAATAAAATTTATTTTTATGAAAGTTTCAGGTTAACCAGAAAATTAGATTGAAATTAGAGTTCCCATATGCCCCTGGTTCTTGCACAATTTCCTGAACTACAATATCCGGTACCATGATGGTACACTTGTTTCAAGTGATAAACTGCATTGCTACATCATTATTACCTCAGGTCTATTGTTTACACAGGGCCTTCTCTTGGGGTTGAACATTCTATGAGTTTAGACATACTGATGATAACTCATATTCACTGTTGTAGTATCCTACAGAATAGTTTGGCTGCCTTACAAATCCTCTGTGTTCTGTCTATTCATCCCTTACTCTCAACAGCCTCTTGTAACCTTTGACCCTTCCACTGTCTCCTTACTTTTGGCTTGTTCAAATGCTATGTAGTTGAGATCATACAATATGTAACTTTTTTCATATTCATTTCTTTCACTAATATGGATTTAAGTTTCTTGAATATCTTTTCATGGTTTGATACCTTATTTCTTTTAAGTGATAGATAATAATCCGTCACCTGGATTATTATTATTATCAATCTGCTTTTTAAGAAAATATCTTGTCAGCCAGGCATGGTGGCGCATGCCTTTAATCCCAGCACTTGGGTGGCATAGGCAGGCAGATCTCTGTGAGTTCAAGGCCAGCCTGGTCTACATAGTGAGTTTCAGAGGAAGGAAGGGAGGGAGGGAGGGAGGGAGGGAGGAAGGAAGGAAGGAAGGAAGGAAGGAAGGAAGGAAGGAAGGAAGGAAGGAAGATACCACTCCCAAGTTTTGGCAGTAGTAAATAAAAGCATTATAAGCATCACTGTCTTATTCTGTGTCTTTGTGTCTGTCACTCCATAAATTACCAACTCCTCTGAGTAAATACCAAGGAGCAGAAGAGCTGGATTATATGTTAAGTATACATTTAGTTTTGCTAGAAACCAACAACATCCATACTAGCTGTGCTATTTTTTAGTTGCACCAGCAGCAAATGAAGAGTTCCTGTTGCTCTGCACTCTTGACAGCATTTGGTGCTATGAGTGTTCTGTATTTGGGCTATTTTAATAGATGTGTAATGCTATTTCATTGTTGTTTTATGTTGAGCTTCCCTAAAAACATGTAGTGTTGAGCATCTTTTCTTTCTTTTTTTTTTGTCTTTGTTTTTGAGACAGGATCTCCCTATAGCCCCAGCTGGCCTAGAACTCACTATGTAGACCAGGCTGGCCTTGAACTCACAGAGATCCTCCTGCCTCTGCCTCCCAAGTGTTGGGATTAAAGGCATGTGCCACCACGCTGGTTTCATATGTTTATTTTACATCTCTATTAACTGAAGATATTTTAGCTATTTTTAAACCAAGTTGTCTGTTTTGACAATGCTGAGGTTTAAGTATTACTTCTGTATTTGAGATCATAGTCATTTATCTAATATTGAATTTGCAAGTATTTTCTTACAGTGTGTAGCGTTCCTTCTTATTTTTCTTGACTATATTTTCGGTAGAACAGAAAAAATTTCATATTTTAATAAAGTCCAGTTTATTAATCATTCCTTTTATACCTGAAGTCATGTAGATTCCTTTTATGTTATCTTCTAAGAGTTTTACATTTTTCTATTTTATACTTAACTCTGACCAATGTTAAGTTAGCAATCCATTTAAAGTTAATTATTATTCAGAGTGTAAGGTCTGCATGACTTTTTGTTGCTGGACTTGAACCTGTGGCCTCATGTGCGCTAGGCAAGCACTCTACTGAACCACACACTCAGCTCTGTATTCATTTTGTTTTGCATGTGGATGCCCAGTTGTTCTAGCACTGTTCATTGAAAGGATTTTTTCTATATTGTATTTCTTTGGGTCCTTTGTCTTAAGACACCTTATGTGTGTTATTATGTATCCATTTATGGGATCTTATTCCATTATATTGATTAATTTGCCTACTATTTTGTCAATACCACATTGTTTTTATTACTTTATATTAAGTCTTTGTGGTGCTCAATCTTGACTGTCAAGTTAGTGGGATTTGGAATCACCATGGAAACAAATCTCTGGGCATATCTATGAGGAACTGTCTAGATTTGGTTAACTGAGGTGGGAAGAACAACCCAAATGTGGGTGACAGGATTCCATGGGCTGTGGTCCCTGGCAAATAAAAAGGAGAAAGTGAGCCAAGTACAGGCATTCATCACTCTCTGCCTCATTTCTGTGGATGTAGTTCGACCAACTGCCTCCAGTTCTTGTCATTGTACCTTTCATCTGTGCCCTGAGATGGTGGGCAGTATCCTCTGGAATTGTCACCTAATATGTATTCTGCCTTAAATTGCTTTTGTCAGGAATTTTGTCACAGCAGTGAGGCAGTTAACACAGTCTTGAATTTGATAGTCACACTCCGCTATTTTGGATCTTCTACAATACTGAATTGGCTAGTCTATATCTTTTGGCTCTTTATGTAAACCTCAGAATCAGTTTTTCATATTCGCAAATTACTTGCTTGGTTTTTACATATTTGTTTATTATTTATTTATTATGTCTTTTTGAGACCATGTCTCCCTGTAGCCCCAGCTGACCTGTAACTCACTATGTAGACCAGGCTGGCCTTGAACTCACAGAAATCTGCCTGCCTCTGCCTCCTGAGTGGAGTACTGGGACTAAAGGAGCACCACCATGCCCGACTCCCACTTGCTTGGTTTTAATTGGGATTGCATTGAATTTGTAGATCAAGTTGTAAAGCATTAACATCTTGAATCTATTGGGTCTTCCTATCCTTGAACCCAGAATTCATTTTCATTTATTTGTCCTATAATTTATTTCATCAGAGTTTTGTAGTTTTTCCTAATAGACAAATTTTGTTACATTTTTACCTATTTTACATTGGGCATATGCTGTTGGAAACTATAATGTGTTTTAAATTTCAGTTTGCACTTACTCATTGCTGGTAATATACAAAAGAAGTTTATTTTTGTTTATTAACCTTATGAACTCTTGCTATACTCATTAATTCTAGGAATTTTTGTTAATTCTTTGATATTTTCTAGTTAGACAGTCATATCATATATGAACATTTCTTGGTTCTCACTGCATATGCAGTCTATTTCCTTTCCTTTTGTAATCCTACTAGGTAGAATTTCCAAAATGGTGAATAAAAGTTGTGGCGAGAAGAGACGTAATTGCCTTGTTTCTGAATTTAGAGGAAATGATTCATGTTTCTCACCATTAAGTGTAATATTATCAGTTTAAGAATGGATAGTCCTTGTGAAGTTCAGGAAGTCCTTTTCTGTAATGGTTAGTCTCAACTTGAGTGGATTGATAGATGTCCAAGAGATAAGGTAAATTGCTGGATGTGTGTTTGAGGGATTTTCGGAGAGGATTAATTGACAGTCCTCCTGTCATAATCTTTTGCCATATGACAGGCCCAGAAACATGAACCTGGCCAGTTATTGACTGATATCTTTGAAAGCATGAGCTTTTAAATTCATTCTCTCAGGTATTTGTCACAGTGATAGGCTGGTCTACCTAAAAAAAAAAAAAAAAAAAAAAAAAAAAAAAAAACCAATGAAGTGGGGTTGTTTCCATGACAACCAAACCATGTAATTCAGAAGACTTTAAAACAGGTTTGTGGGAGGAATTTGGGGGAAGAATTAGAGATGAGGGTTAGAGAAAGCCCCAGAATTCTAGAAACAGAGCTAAAACAGTAATTTGGCTGGGACTTTAAGAAGACCAGAACGCTCATAGGAATGAGGACAGCAAAGCCTGCTCATGATGTTTCAGATGGAAACAAGGATTCGATTAGAAATTGTGCCAAATGCTATTCATGTTGCATGTGGCAAAGAACTTCTCTACATTTTGTCCATGCCATAAGACTTTATGAGAAGTTAAATTTAAGGGAGGGATGGGCTGATAAATCAGATAGAGGATATTTCAAGGCAATGCAGCATTCATGCTGTGATATTGGCTTTTCTGACTTCTTTTAGATTTACAGTGAGAACTGGGAGTAAAAAGAAGAGCGAAAAATACTTACAAAACTTGCAGTCTCCCCAAAAAACAAGCTTTCATAAAGTTGGAGCCAGGAAGAGTGTAGCTACAGAAGAGACTAGGGTTGAGGAAACGAAGCCATATAGGGGGTCTGAGAGATAGTCCAGCCATTAAAAGCTCTTGCTCAAGATTTTTAAATTTCATATCTTTTACAAATTTTTGTTGGATTTTTGAGATTTTCATAGAATATAAATAATTTGATGTTATTTAGATCCCCTCTGCCATCTGCAAAGGAAAAGAAAAGAAAGTGTTTACTCTGAAATCACGAAGAATTGTATTTAGATCCCAGTGTCCATGTAACCAGCACCAAGTCAGGGCAGATACAGGAGGACTGCTTGGACTTGTTAACCTCTACTCTAGCTTAGAAAACAGGAACCACAGGTTCAGGGAGAGACCCTTGCCTCAATGGAAAAAGACAGAATGATAGAGGACACTGGATGACTTTTTCTGGTCTCAGCACATGTAAGCATGTATGCGCATACACACACACACACCACACGAATGTATGAATGAATAAATAAATTTAAAAACAAGTCAACTACTTGGCACCAGGACAATAGGATAGATGCTTTAAGTGCATCTCAGGAATTTCCCTAACGCTCAAAAGAATAAAATATTAACTAACTTGAAAGGCTTTGGTTTGAGAAGGGAACAATGGTATATTAGTTATTTCATTGTTACAACAAAGTACCTGATAACAGCAGGTTAAGGAAGGGTTTATTTGGGCTCACAGTTTGAGGGGACACGGTTCATCATGGCACAGAAGGCATGGTTGTTGGGAACATCATGCAGTTAGTCACATTGTGTCTGCAGTCAAGAAGCAGAGCGAGGTGAACACTGGCTTCTTACTTTTTCTCTCTTTTGTTAAATCTGGAACCCCAGTCCATGGGATGGTGCTGCTCATGTTCAGGATAGGACTTTTCAGTAAAATATCTCTAGATACTTACTCCAAAAAAAAAAAAAAAGCCTAGAGGGCTGGGTGTTGTGGTGTATACCTTTAATCCCAGCAGTTGGGAGGCAGAGGCTAGATGGAGGCCTGCCTGGTTTATATAGCAAGTTTCAGGCAAGCTTGGGCTGCAGGGAAACCCTATCTCAAAACAAACAAACAAACAAACAGAACAAAACAAAACAAAAAAACCCTAACAAGGAAAAACAAAGCCAGCCGTGTGCCTCCTAGGTGATACAAATCCAAGGTTAACCATCTAAACTGGGGTAACCTACTTGCAAACGGCCATCTAAGGAAATGATTCCTTATATTCAGCCATATAGACATTTAGAGGTCTTTGCAGTGATTATTTAAGCATTCCCAGCCTCCTTCTTGAACTGGTAACAAACCTTGCTCTCATCTATGTGATGCTGGCTTTGTAGGCATGCAAGGAGGCAATAGTTATGAAGTCCTTAAGGCTTCTACCCAGATTTCAAAATCAAGGTGGGAGGCCAGGCAGTTGGCAGCAGAATCAGCATCCCTATAGTCACTCCCTGAGACTATAATGTGTGAAGCTGTGCTGGTGAGGTTGTGGATGCAGTGGAAACCGAAAAGTTAGAGATGCCAGGAAGCTGGAGCAACTGGTGAGGAAAGCTACAGGCCATGAACAGTGTCATCCGAAGAGTAAGACCATGTAAGACCTGCACATGACAAGGCTCTGGGGATAGGGCTTCCTAAGCCCTTTGGCACTTACATCACAGCACATGCCCCAGATGCTGCACATGCAGTTACAGAATCTCATGTTTGCCCTGCTCAGTTTCAAACTTCCTTTGGTCCCATCTCTCCTTTCAGTGTTCCCATTCTTCCCTTTCAGAATGGAAATGTTTTATTCTATGCCTTTGTATATTACAAATACAAATTCACAGCTAAGAATTATATTCAGCATTTATTAAATATCTTTGATATACAAAGGTTGTTGTATTGGATTTATCCTTTGGAATTTAAAAGTATAAATGCTTCTTAAGAATCTTATTGGGCATAATGAAGTAAGGATCAAAGAGCCAGGAGATGGGCTAATCACAGCTCTTAAAATACTTATAGTTGCTTTGCTTTCTCTATTATTATGTAGTAATAATTGGTATAGTTATTTTCAAGCTCATCCAAATACTGGTGATGAATTTTTGATATCATGCATTATCTTCTTGAAAGGCATGGCAATTAAATGGACCAAAATTGAAATAACAGTTTGAACTCTTAGGCACGTTTCAGTGTTTCACAATTTGTAACCTAGGATTTCTGTATGAAAACGTGTTCTATTTGGAATACTTGACCTGAAGTACATTTCTTGTGTTCTGTTCCATCTTTCAAAACTGTGTCTTAGAAGACGTGTGTTATTTTCTGAAATTCTATGCCTCATTTTTCATTAACAGCATCTTGTTTTTCAAAACACTATATTCTGTGAATCTCTTCGAATATAGCTCCAGTATGCCTGATTTTTGTGGTTTGTTCCCTAATGTTATGCATTTCAAGTTTGTAGAAAATCTATTTGAGTGTCTTGCCACAGTAATCCACTGTGACATGTTTGCTTCAGGGAGAAAGCAGGAGAAATGAGAAGCATAAGCCTGGATTTAAAATTTGATATCACAGCAAAAAAATAGTTAATGGGATATATATCAAGTTTCTTTTCTAAATTAGTGTTGCTTATGGGACCAGAATAATTATGTTAGCAAGAATACTTTGATTTTTTTAATGTAATTTTATCCTGACTCAGTATCTAACTCATTTCCCCTTGGTTTTATGAAGAAAATATTTCTATCAAAGTACCAAAAATACTTTTCCTGAAGTTCATAAGCAGTCTTATAATAGAAATATTTGTCCCTTAAAATATAAATAATACTATAAAAAAATAAAAACTCCTTTGAGCCGGGCATGGTGGTGCACACCTGTAATCCCAGCACTCGAGAGGCAGGCGGATCTCTGTGAGTTCCAGGCCATCCTGGTCTACAAAGTAAGTTCTAGGCCAGCTGGGGCTACATGGAGACCCTGTCTCAAAAAGACAAAAAAGCCCCCCCCCCAAAAAAAACTCCTTTGAATTTTAAGTTGTATTTTAAAATGCAAATGGTAATATTTGTAGGAGGTATTGATATTTTGCCTATATTTGATTTTCTAAATTATAGCTGGTCGTGGAGCATATAAAATTGACTTAAGCAAAGTTTTGAATAGTCCATTCTTACTATTGTTATCCTAGTTCAGAGTTCCTTACTTCTTTGCTAATACTATATAATCATACCCTTTTGACTGTTTTCATTAGTCATTTATTGTCTACTTTTAATCCAAATTGCTCATAGACAGATACTGGAAACCTCCAATTTAGAGCACCACCCTTCACAGTGTTTCTGGAAAGCACCACTCAATATCCCTGAAGATTAAATTGGTCATTCTGCCAAAGGTTATATGTCCCTAACCTCCCTTTGTTGGGTGTATGACAGAACTGTAATTCCAATCCAACTTTTTCTCACACTAAAACTTTGGAGCTTTTCTTAGGAGGCCTTATTGCGTGAAGCATGCCTTTGACCCATCTTTCCATTCTCAGCTTTACACTTTATTTTATTTTTTTAAATTTTATTTATTATTTTTATTTTATGTGTATGTGTGTATTGCCTGTGTGTAGGTAAGTGCACCCGTGTCGTGCAATGCCCATGGAGGTCAGAAGAGGCTGTCAGATCCCCTGGGACTGGAGTTACAGACAGTTGTTAGCTGCCATGTGGGTGCTGGGATTTGAACCTGGGTCTTCTGCAAGAACAGCCAGTGTTCTTAACCTCTGAGCCATCTCTTCAGTCCCTCAGCTTTACACTTTAAACACATAGTAAATCTCTGTGTCTGGGAGTAGAAAATTTGTATTTTGCACCATACATACATTGCCAACATCTAGCATTACATATAGCATGTGTTAGTGCCTAATTGATTACCTCATGAATACTACATAGGTAGAAGTGTAACTTCCCTGTGCTTGCCACAATGCCAGGCATATGGTATATAGTCAGAATATTTAAGTTGAGTTATCTATTCCAGTGTTATTGAATTAATGATAGCATCCATTTTAGTTTTGATTAAAGCAGATAATGATAATGAATACAACTGTTTGAGTCACACATTGAGTGCCCTGTTGAAGAAAAAGATGATTTTAATGATGCTTTTTCTTTTGGCTCTCACAGAGTATATGTAGTCTCATGTGATGAGGACTATGACTTTTATCTGTTTCATCTTACTTGAATTTTCCTTTCTCACATTCTGCCCTTTCTCTGGATAAAGCCTCAGCTGGCCTAGAAAACTCACTATGTAGACCAGGCTGGCCTGGAACTCACAGGGATCCACCTGCCTCTGCCTCCCAAGCCCTGGGATTAAAGTGGGATCAAAGGTGTGTGCCACCACCCCCGGTGTCTTTGTTTTTGTTTCTGTTTTTTGTTTGTTTGTTTGTTTGTTTTTGGTCAGACTTGCACCCACATTTATATATAGTTAGATTTTTTTCATAAAGACTCAGAAACATGTATACATGATTGACAACCCTAAATTAAATTATCGCAAACAGAAATTCTCCCTCGTTTCCAACACCACCTGTATATCGGGTTTTTTGGGGTTTTTTTTTTGTTGTTGTTTTTGTTGTTGTTGTTGTAGTTTTGGGCTTTTTTTCTCTCTTGTTTATAATATTATTACAGGTTTAAAATGAGCATACAAAGTAGTAGATATTATTATGGCATTTTCTAGAAAAATGCGTGTAGGGGCCAGAGAGATGGTTAAGAGCACTGACTGCTCTTGCAGAGTACCTGGGTTCGATTCCCAGTACCCACATGGTGGCAACTGATGGCCTCTCCTGACCTCCTCGGGCACTACATGACACAGGTGCACTTACATACACGCAGGCAGTACACTCATACACATAAGATAAAAACCGTAAATAAAATCTTTAAAACAAAAAAAGGAAAGATGTGTTTTAGTAGAGTCTCCTTACCCTTCCTCTGTCTCATTTACCTGCTACTCTGAATCTCTCCTCTGCAGTCCTTTTTCCTCTTTCATGTCCCATAGGTCCTTTGTTTTTTTATATTGTTAAATGGGAAGAAGGTTCTGTATTCAGACTTCTGGGTAAGAAACAACTTCAGTACAAGCAGGGATACAACTACAGATGGTTCCCTTTCTTTGGAAGAACCATATGCCTTTCATTTGTGTATGTATGTATGTATGTATGTATGTATGTATGTATGTATGTGTGTGGATGTATATGAGTGGAGGTCAGAGCACAACTCTATGGAATTAGTTCTCTCCTACTTTAAAAAAAATTATTATTTTTATTTTATGTGCATGAGTGTATTGCCTGCATGTAAGTAGGTGCACCCATGTCATGCCATGCCTGTGGAGGTCAGAAGAGGGCGTTGATCTCCTGAAACAGGAGTTACAGTTACGGCAGTTGTTAGCCTCCATGTGGGTCCTGGAAACTGAACCTGGTCCTCTGTGTTGACCCATCGTGTTGGCCCCTCAAAATCGTATTCCCACTCCTAAATTTAAAAGGCCCTAAATTAAGGGTTTAATGACATTCTGCATCACGTTCCCTCAAAGAAGCTTCTGCTTTTTACTGCTTTTCTTGACAGTCTTCTATGTTTTGATACAAGTGAGGATGGGAAGAAAGGAAGCTGTCTTTCTCATTACTTCCTTTTCTTCATCATAATGAATTGAGAGGATGTATTTTCATGATCATTTATACAGGTCTCATTCCAAACTTACATAAGATTCAAGTATGAGGTTTAAAATGTTTCTGCATTTTGCCTGTTATTTAACTTTTCATTGACTTTAATAACCTATGATTTAGTAATTACTTTGAGAGTTTATGCTACATTGAAGGTTTAGCCTATGTCATTGTCTATCTGTAGTCCTTAATTAGTGATGACTGTTATAGTCTCTTAAACTTTCATTGAGGTTTCACATCTATGAAAGACTCTCAAAGCTGATGTGGATTTTTCTCCCCATTGTCCATTTCTTTCCTAATCAAATAATAACCATGGCTTTGGGAATTATTTTTCCTCTTTCTTTCAGTTTTCAGGCCTACCCAGGAACAACACTATATAATTAACTCTTCCCTGTTTCTCTGGATCTAGCCATGGTTTATCTTTCTTGTGCTATAGTTATGGAACTTCTTCTGATGGCATTATGCTTTATTTTCCTATTATATTACTGCGATGACATGTAATTTTGTTTCTCCTTTTTTTTCAGTTATCATATCGTGGGTGAGACAGATTTGTCTAAAGCAGTATGTGAATTATTTCCAAAAGCCTTAATTAAAACAGATATTAATTTCTGTATAATATTGGTCATGAATTCTTAAGTCTTCCCTTTTTACATGTAGACTGTTATGGAGATGTCTACAGGTGGAATTACGTTTTTTCTTATTTTAAAAAATGTTTAACATATCTCCATATATAGTATTGTTGAAAGCTACAACTTATGTTAAGATAGCCAAAACTTAATGTAATTCTAGCATTCTTTGTGGCATACATAAATCTTAATATATGATCATCCATTATCTATCTGGTAATATCTGTATTTACAGAAATGCAATTCAAATTTACTTTGTCAGACTTTCCCCAGTCAGCCGGAGCTCAGGCATAGTGCTCAGAGAGCTCTGATGTGCATGCTTTATAGTCTCAGTTTCTAAAATGGTATTGGGATCGATGTTTTTGATTGTAAACGTAACTGGTTAGTTTAGAACTATAATCTTTTATTTGATCACATAATATTTGGCTACATACAACAGCATACCCAAAGAGTAAGAGTATTCTTCATAGAACCAAGAGTAAGTATTCAGAAACTCAGTGGCTGTTAGAAATCTTTATTCACTGTGTACAGTACCTAACTCCCTCAGACAAGCCCCCAGCTTCAAGGATGCCTACAATTGGTATAGTTAATTACGTGTCTGTGGGAGGTGGCAGAGGATGTTCTAGTAAAACCATCACAGCTTACTCTACTACTATCACTTTTGTTGAATTAATTCAGAGCCATGTTAAAACATTTAGTATCTCTGCTTAGTAAGTATTTAAAATATTTGATTAATGTCATTCTGAGTTTCTGGTTCACAAGGAAGCAAATAAATTCAGTACTGTGTAGAAGAGCTTTACTGAGTAGTACCTGACAACAGCTTCAGATAGGCTGTGGGGATAGTGCCTGACTTCAGTCTGACCCAGGTCTTAAGGAAATGCCTTAAATTCTGGAGCAAGAAGAAACCGGATGACCAGTTGTTATCAGGCAGTGTGTGTCTCCTCCCTATGGTTTGGGAACTGTGTAAGGCCATCTTCACTCACTTCCTTGCTTTTTTTCAGTTGAGTGAACGGCTTTCCACCTTGGGGAAAGGATACCATGCTGATTTTGCTTTTGCTGTCTATATAAGTAGTAAATGGTCTCTTTACTAGCTAAATCAGTATACATTTGTTAAATGTAACAGCTTCATGGTAATACAGTTAGGCCTGTTAGTCACTGTATTGTCACAGTGATTACGTTTGTGTGACATAGTAAAACTTTCACTGGCCAAACACTCAGCTGACATGTGTGACATGAAATATTCCTTGAGCCTTGTACCTATCTCTGGGCAGGTGAGACCCTCAATTTCATAGGTAGACAGAGGCCAGGACTTTCTATTGGGATTAATCTGGAGTACTTTTCTCACATTGTCAGACCAGGAAAAAATACCAAGATCCCGTCATTGGAAATTCTTATTCACGCAGTTGAAAGAGCTATGCTGATTCTGAAGCTTTCCCCCTCTACACACTCATTTGAGTATAGTAAAGGAAGCATAATGACAGTGTTCAGGAGTACTCAGACTGGTACATTGTAAATACGTACTTGCCTCCTGTTTATCAATCCTGTGGTCTCTTCAGTGTATGGTGTTTTGAGTCCCAAAGAATCCAAAATTTTACTATGTAACACCTGTAATCATTCTTTTTCTAGTACTTATCTGGAAAACAATAGGAGTCAACATGAAATATATTTTCTAATATAATTTTGAAAAGCTTTCTATAATACTTGTTGATTTTTCATTATATATATACATATACATATATGTGTATATATGTATATATATATTTCTTTTTTTTTTGAGACAGACTCTGCCTGTAGCTTCAGCTGGCCTGGAACTCACTATGTAAAGCAGGCTGGCCTCAAGCTCACAGAGATCCACTTGCCTTTGCCTCCCAAGTGCTGGGATACATTATATATTTTTTAAACAGTCAAATTTAGTTTCCTTCTAAATACTGTGAACTGCACTTTACAAAATTTTATGTATTCTCATTACAATTTAGTCTCACAGTTTTGTCTTATTTCTCTTGAAATTTATTCTGCAAAATGATTATCTAAATATGTGTGATTTACTTTCCAAACGAAGCGTTTTCGTAGTTCACACACACACACACACACACACACACACACACACACACACACTTTGAATTAGCTCTTATTTTAGAACTTTTGTTTTGGGTTAGGGTCACTAAAAGTCTATTCTTCATAAACATGGTTTCAAATTTAGAGATGTGAGTGCTTAAGGATTAAGGTTCTATCCTTCATTTCTTTTGAATGGTCATGATTTCTTGGGTTCTTTTTTATTTGTTTCTCTAAGCCTGAATGGATGAGTTTTTCATGTGTTCACTACTGCTGTGCATATTTTGGCTTCCAGTATTCTAATAAAAACCATACCATCTCTCTTCCACCAAGTGAGAGGACCCCGCCTAGTATCTGTCTGCATCTCTTCATAGGCTAATAACTTCACTGTGGCAGTTCTAGCCTCACTTCACAAGTGCTATTCTGCTTTGCATCTGTTCTCAAGATACTTGGTCTAGGATTCAGTTGAGTTTTTCGTAAGACGGGATTGGAAGATTCTTTCCCCAAGTCTCTCTCCTCTACTGTTTTCATACTATACTCTTCAGTACTTTTCAGTTTGACATGTCTGCTTCTCTAGGCTTTCCCGTCATGTGCTCCCCTTCTTTCACTCATCTTCTTTCTCCATAAGTGCTACACGAAGCCCGGACTAAAAGGCAGGACGATGAAAACTTAATGTGTATAGCTCTTTGACCCCTCCGTTCCTCCTCAAACTTGTGAATTCTGACTCAGCGTCTGTATACTTCTGTCCGATGCCTTAAGTTCATTTATGTTCCTATCATATTTAGGGTTATTAGGTTATTTTTATAATTGTCCCCATGTGCACATGGGCATCATACAGGTTCGAAGTTTATCATACCCAGAAGTGGAAGGATTGGAAGACTATATTTTGACCAGGACAGAAAAACAAAGCCAACCAAAGGAAGCACCCACCTCTGCTTTCCTGAATCATCTTTTAGAAACCCCTTTTAGTTTCTGTTCTTAAGATGGTCAAACCTTTTGTTTCCATGTGACAAGGAGTGGATATAGAGAGTTTTAGAGATAATAAGAACCGTTTGGAGGTCATGAGCAACCTATATAATCCAACTTTCCTAAAGTGTATTTAACTTGAAATATTTTTCACAGAATCTGAAGATTTGTATTTTAGAAAAATAGTATTTATAGTTGTTTTGAATCAAATGTTTACTTTAAAAAATTGTTATTAATTCAAGGCCTGGTGTGAATTGGGATATTCAATGAATGTAAGTTGAGTGCATTCACCATAATTAATTACTCATCATTAGTAAACTAGCTAACTGTGAGCATTTTGACTATATCATAAATAAGATGATTAAAAAATATTTGTGGCTTTTCTTATTTTCATGTAGCTACACAGCCAACATATTTTAAACCATGTTAAGTAAAACATTGAGTTATCATGGTATACTTTGTTGCATAGTTCTACATAAATGGAACTGATGTCAGGGAAATCCCTGCAATGATGTTTTCTTCAGTCTAACTCATTTATTGGAGGACTGTAGGGAATAGGAAGCTAGGTAATTAAATGAAGTTCATTTTGTAGTTTCTGCCTCATATAACAGCCAAAGTAAATGAGATTATTAACAGGAACACCTTGGAGATACATATGGAAATTCAAAGGCTTGAGGGAATTGTAGGGGAATTAAAAGTGTAGAATAGCAAAGAAGGGACATTTTATTTATGATTTGGGGTTTAATATCTTCATTAAAATAATACTTGCAATGCATGATTTTGGTTCATTACCTATCCTCTTGTTAAAGCACACGTAAGAGATTATATGAAGCTGGGCGTGTTGGCATGTGCCTTTAGTCCAAGCACTCCACTCAGGAGGCAGAAGCAAGCGGATCTCTCTGAGTTTGAGGCCAGCCTGGTCTGCGTAGCGAGTTCTAGGCCAGCTAGGGCTCCAGGGAGACCCTGTCTCAAAAAAGACCAAAAAAATAAATAAATAAGGAAGAGATTATGTGAATTCTTGATATCAAAGTCCTCATTGTAAATGCTGTTCAGTATCGAGTAGAAAGGAAGTCAAAGTAGCCTTGTTGACCTTTCACTAAAATGAGAGTTGTCACTGACTTGTCAAGATAATTGTTTTGAAAGGGGTATAAGTGTAGAACTCTTCCAATATTCTGTCAATTATTCACCTTCATAAATCAGAAACTGCCTTCATGCTCTGCCATAGGTCTCCATTTAGTGATATAGACAGAGTAAAAATACTTGGTGTTTCTTCTTGGTTCATTAAATACTGCAATAGCCATTTTTGATATTGGCTCTAGTGACCCATAGCTACCTATCAACCTATAACCAGCCTCTGTCTCTCTCAGGTATTGTGGGTTGAAATCAAGTACTCCAAGCAGCTTTCAGGCTTTAATTGCATGAGTGAGCACTGAAAATATGGAAAATATTTGTTAGAAAAGAATAGCAAGGTAAATAAGGCTGAAGAACATTTTTATGGCTATTGATGCATGTTGCAAGTGGGATACATTTTCCAGATGATTCTCAAAGGGGATCAATCATTTGATCTCCAAATGATTCTCATTTTAATTTAGTAGATTCTTTTATTCTTCTGAGGATCCAGTCATATTCTTGTTAATTATCTATAAGACAACATTAAGTACTATCCTTTGTCTTATTTTTACATCTCTGCACTAGATGAATGCATCACTTAAATGAGAAATAAGGAACTGTATTTTCAAGAGAGTTACCTTGTATTTCAATCTATGTGTTAGACAGAAGGTCTGTTTTAGAGTGGTATGAGATATTAGAACCCTATAATGTTTATATGAAGGTTTAGCAAATACTTGATCAAAGAGAATTTTCTCTTCAAATTAGTAGCTACATTGGTATGAGGGAGGAGCTTTTCCTAAGATTGGCTTTCCTTGGTAGCTAATGTTGCAGCTAGATGTTTCAGAAGCACATTCTAAGGAAGTGAATAGATGGCGAGGTAATTCTTTAAAAGTACTTGGATCCCAGTTGTCTCTAGAGACTTTGAAGCCGTGAGTTACATAATAGACTGATTTGATCTCCTAGGATCTTTGCCAGGTTCATAATTGCATTGAGATTTTTAATGATCATAGATGACAACATGATGCCCGTCTCTTTATTCTAGAAGTGAGGTAATTACTACATAGTAAGGAACAAAGTAAGTTTTAGTTGGAAGACTTGGAAGATCAGATTTCGGGTCAGACACAAATAATGCGTAGTTACGTAGCCACTGAGTTGTGACTGCTTGGTTCATTGAAGTAGCCTTGAAGATGATCATTAGACTACAAAAAAATATGGGACAGATTGTATGTTAGTTTGGTAATCATTGAGTCCTGAGACAATAGTTGGCTGTGGTAGGTCCTTTTTAATTTTTGTTTTAAGGATATGAAGTTATATTTTATTGCAATGCCCTAGGCTTCCTTGCTTTTTTAGCATGGAAATAGAGGTGGGAGTGTTAGACAGAATAATGTGTTCTTTCTCTTTTGTTCTGAGCAAGCAATTCTTAATTTTTTGTATTCTTTTCTGGGTACAGCAAACCATATCATTGTTTTCACAGTGTGTCCTTTCATAGTATCCATATTAATGTGCATCTGCTTTTCTCAGGCAGTAGAGAGCTTAATTATTTTTCCTCTGTCCATCTTTATTATATTAGTAGAACATGGCTGTAAGTAACAGGAAGTACAATTAATAGACATTTAGATGTGCAGCTGTTTCACAGTGTAAGTTCGTACATACACAGTTAAGATTGGATGTCTTCAAGAATACATATCTTTCAATTTTTCCAATTTGGCAAACATAGCACCATGCTCTTGTAGCAGCAGTTGTACAATGGCTACATCCCAGGCCTTACATGTGTATTCCATGCAAGAAGAAAGAGAGCAAGAGCAAAAGGATTTTCCAGAATTATGCCCTCTTAAAATGAAGACATTTTTCTTATATCACTTTGTTCAGAATTGAATCACATGGGAATCTGAAAATGTTCCCAGCTTTTATACTAGAGAAATGCAAGGGGCAAAGGCATTGCGAATAGCATTTATGTAGGTGGGCTAAAGAAACATTTATATGATTGGACCCTCCCTTAAAATGCCCTGGCAGATGTCTGGTCACTTATGTTGCACGTATATTTCAGAAGTAGACCTACCATGTTAAATCTCAAGGCCAACATCTCTTTGCTATTCTTTTAAATTCCGTGCGTTTATTTTTATTGTACAGTTACATAAAATCATTTTCAAGCAAGTATATAGTGTGCATTGAGCATACTCCTCCATACTCCATCCAGTACCCTTTTCCTTCACACCCCTTACCTCTCCCACTAGTCCCTCTTTTGCCAAGTTTCATATCTATGTTCATGTCATCAGTACACATGATTTTATAGATCTGTAATTTCTGGGAGCTATAAATAAGAGAAAGATGTGATAATTTGTCCTTTTGAGACTGGCTCAATTTGAAGCTTAATGTGATTATCTGTAGTCATACTGATTTTCCTGCAAACAACGTAACTTCGTTATAGCTAAAAAAAAAAAAAAATCATTGTCTATTTAAAAAAAAGCACATTTTAAAAATCATTCCTCTCTGGTTGGTCACCTATGATGGTTCCATAACTTGATTATTGTGAATAATGCTGCAGTAAAGATTGATGCACAAGTATCTCTGTAATGAGATGAGTTTCTTGCAGTCAACAAAAAGATGGGTTTTGTTTCTTTCTTTTTTTTTATGTCTTTTTTGAGACAGGATCTCCCTGTAGCCCTCCAGTTGGCCTGGAACTCGCTATGTAGACCAGGCTGGCCTTGAACTCACAGAGATCTGCCTGCCTCTGCCTCCCGAGTGCTGGCATTAAAGAGTGTGCCATCACACCATGTCTCTATATAGATTTCTATTGTGACTGGACTAGTTTACATTCCTACCACCAGTGTATGAAAGGTTCTCTTTTGTCCACATCCTTGCCAGTTTTTGTTATTTGTTTTCTTCATGGCTACCATTCTGACTGGGGTGAGATTGAATCTCAATGTAGTTTTTAGTGTAGATCATTGATTCTGACAAAGGTAGCCAAAACTTTCATTGGATTAAAGATAGCCTGTCCAATAAATGGTGATGACAAACAGGTTATCCACAAGCAGAAGAATGAAACTAGATCCCCACCCTGTGTGAAAATCAATTCCAAATGGATCAAAGACCTTAATTTAAGATTTGAAACTCTAAAACTGATAGAGGAAAAACACTTCAAGATATTGGCATAGGTAAGTACTTCTGGGTAGGACTCCAGTTAGTCATGAAATAGTGCCAGCAATTGACAGGTGGGACTTCAGAAAATTAAAAAGCATCTTCATGGCAAAGAAAACAATTAATTAGTAAAGTTAAGGGACAGCCTACAGAATCAGAGAAAATCTTACTAGCTACATACATGACAGAGGATTAATATCTAGAATATAGAAAGAACTCTAAAAACTAATCAACATGAAATTAAGTAACCTACTCATGAAATTTGCTAATGAAATGAGCAGACAATTCTCAAAAGCATAAATGACCACAGACATAGGAAAAACTGTTGAACATCACTAACCATCTGGTCTTGGAGTCCCTATGTAACCAGGAATGACATTGAATTAACTGTATTGTCTTCAATCTCCTGGAGGGAGGCCTGAATAATGGGCATGTACACATGTCTGGTTTATGCTAATGATCTAATCCAGGCCTTTGTGCATGCTACTGGCTGAGCTACTATACCTCACAAACCCTTTCCTTGTAGCTTCCAAACTCTTGGTTGCGGTACTTGATGATCTGTTATTTGTAGTGTGAGTCTGTTTAATTTGGGCACCCAACAAAGTATCTGGTTATCAATGAAACATCTTCTTTAAGTTGATTGAAATGAAGCTAGGGCCAACTGGAAACCCTTACCATCCTCTAATTTTTTATTTCATACTCTGCTTTTATATCCCTTTGCTTTCTTAGGGACCACCTTCCTGTGAGTTTCACATGTGTCCTTTCTTACATTCTCCAGATAGTTGTTACTTTAATGTTTCCTTTTTCTATCTTCAGATATAAAACATTTGTTCAAACAGGAATTCCTGTATCCTTACTACATTAATAGGAAAACTGCATGTTGATATTCATTAAATTAATCCATTTCCTTAGAGACTGAGCTTTCCTCCATGGGAAGAAAGGAATTGTACTAATAGCTCTAAACAAGTAGTGGCTTCGTGATCAAACCAAACCTTGGTATTCTTGTCTATGAAACAGGTCTATTTATCATTCTGGATTAACAGTTTGATTCTGTGCTACAGCCATGTCAGGACTGGAGCTATGCAGAAGCTCCTCCCTCATCTCTCGGGCTATTACTCTTGTTTTACTTGCAAAATTAATGTGTTGAACAGGAACTCGGGAGTCCTGAATTGAAGATGACTTCTTTTAAAAAAGATAGAATGGGGCTGGAGAGATAGCTCAGCAGTTAAGAACACTGGCTGTTCTTGCAGAAGACCCAGGTTCAAATCCCAGCACCCAGCTAACAACTAACAACTGTCTATAACTCCAATTCCAGGGGCTTTGACAGCCTCTTCTGTCTTCCATAGGCATTGCACAACACAGGCATGCAGGCAATACATGCATGTATATATATATAT
>NW_008338253.1:1821819-1840138 GCF_000622305.1 Nannospalax galili | reverse complement strand
TGCACTTACCTACATGCAGGCAATACACACGTACACATAAAATAAAAATTATAAATAAATTTTTTTTAAAAAAGATAGAACAACTGCCACTTTCTACCTGCCAAGAGAATGGACTTAGGGACAAAGAACTCTGCCCAGCACTAAATGGATGGGTATCCTTCATTCTATAAAACACCATTCTTTTATTTTTTGAAATGGAGGATCTTTAAGACTCCATTTTCTTCAACCTGGGGACTACCTCTCCCCCAAAAGGATAGATTAGTCTCTGGCATAGTTAAATTTGTAAATGTTCTGACCTTTGTCCCATGACTTTCTACAAATTATAAGATGGTCCAGACACCATGAGGAAGAAATTAGAACTCCCCTTTGGCCAAACTGTAAATAAATTTTTTAATAAATATTTTTATTTATTTTATTTTATGTGTATGAATGTATTGACTGTATGTATGTACATGCACTCATGTTGTGCAATGCCCACAGAGATCAGAAGAGGACATTTGATCTCCTGGAACGGGAGTTACTGACGATTCAATTCCGTGTAGGTGCTGGGAATCGAACCCTGCTCCTCTGCAAGAGGAGCCAGTGCTCTTAACCGCTGAGCCATCTCTCCAGCTCCATAAATCCATTTTCTCTAACCAATTTCTGTTTCTTAATTTCTTTGAAATTTAGGAAAACTGAGCCAATGAGCTTTTGAACCTAAGTGCCTGATAAAAGCAGCATTTTTTGGTTGTTGTTTTTTTGTTTCAGACAGGGTCTTACAGTATAGCACAGGCTAGCCTTAACCATGCAGTCCTCCCTCCACCTCTTGAGAGCTGGTATTGCAAACATATATTGCCATGTAGGCTTCACAGGGTTCATAATATGCAGATCAAGTAAAATGGTATAATGTTCTTCTTGATGCAGAGAACAGAGAGTAAAAGAATAAAAAAACTTCAAATCAAATCTGCTCTGCACTTCTTCACCTTAACGCTGATGGAAAGGTGTGTATCTAAGAGAAAGGATTGACAGAACTCTTCACTCTCTTGAAAATGGGGTACTAAAATGACAAGAATCCAGAAAAAAGCATGAGAAACCTTAGAACATTGTTTCCAGACAGAGCTCGTGGAGGTTTCTTTTTATCCATAACTGCTATAGAAGACATCCTATTTTAGTTTGGTTGATGGCTTCCAGGGGTGTACTGATTTGGTAAACTGTCTTGGAAAGCTTTCCACTGTCTGTGGCTCATGAATAGTAACTCTTAGGGACCCAAGGCTACCCCCAAATGAACTATAAACTTTGCCCTTAATAATTTAAATGGGATGACATTCTAAAGTCTCTTGGCCCATGTGTTTGCTTATCAGCATTTCTTTAAGTGCTGCTTGTTTCTCTTTTTGGAGAAGGCCCAGCATAGTGAGTCAGATCTTTTAGGTTTTGTTTATAGAATGGCCATCAGACATTGGTCTGGATCAGGTAGATGCAAAATATTTCCTTTGTTGTGGTCATTCCATTGGCTGCACTTTCAGTTGTATATCTAGGCAGTTTCAGGAAACTATTTGAGTGGGCTAATCTCTAAATATACAAATATAGTATATATTCATTCTGTGCTATTTTTGTCTTTGGCCTACTTATATGATACAAGGTATAAGACATTTATTATAGAATGTAGGCTGCTTCAGATAGGCATTAATATGCAAAATAGTTGAATTAATTTACTTATATGTAGAGTGCTAATAGCCCTCTGTTTAAATTTCCCAGCACTTTATTTTGTGCTTGCATTAATGGGCTGTATTTGCAGATTTCCAGATTTAGACTCTCACTTCATTTGTCCAAAGTAAATAATCAAAAGTGAGAATTAAAATTGCTATTCTAAAATATATACTGCTACATTATTTTTGATAGCAAATAAGATAAGTTCTTAAAATATGAAATCCCCCCCCCTTTTTTTTTTTGGTCTTTTTGAGGCAGTGCCTCCCTGCAGCCCCAGCTGGCCTGGAACTTGCTATGTACACCAGGCTGACCTCAAACTCACAGAGATCCACCTGCCTCTACTTCCCAAGTGCTGGGCTTAAAGGTGTGCACACCCAGCAAGACTGCATAATTTTTGATGTTTAGATGTAACAAACTTTATTTCCAAGTGGCAAAACATTTACGACATGGTTCAGTTATAGTTACATGAATGTAATATAGCCATTAAGAATCATAATTGTCCCAGGCGTGATGGCACATGCCTTTAGTACCAGCACTTGGGAGGCAGAGGCAGAGGCGCTTGGATCTCTGTGAGTTCCAGGCCAGCTGGGGCTGTAGGGAGACCCTGTCTCCAAAAAAAAAAAAAAAAAAAAATCAAGCTTCTGGGGCTGGAGAGATGGCTTAGTGGTTAAATGTTTAAGAACACTGGCTGCTCTTGCAGAGAACTCAGGTTTGATTCCCAGCACCCACATGGCATCTAACAACTGTCCCTAACTCTAGTTCCAGAGGATCCAAAGCTGCCTTCTGACCTCATAGGGCATTGCACAACATGGGTGCAAACCATACACTCAGACACATAAAATAAAAATAGTAATTAAAATATTAGAAAAGAATCATGCTTGTGAAATTTTAATTATAGATTCTTACAAAGTAGAGATTTAAAATTAGATCACAAAATGAAATAAAACATAAGCCCAACTCGTTAAAATGTATCCTTTTTATTCAGTATATTTTGCACATTATGTTTCAACTATAATGATGAATATGAGACTATAACATCAAACAAGATATATGCAATTCCTGCCAGCATTAAGCAATCATTATGAAATTACATCTCCCTGTAGGGATTGGTGATTTCTAATCAAATATGATTAAGCTTGTTTTCTATTTTATAGACTTTCTAAGACCTTCAATTCATAGCTCTTCTGCTTTTTCTTTGAGGATTCATAGCTTTCTAGTTCAATTATACTGAAAAGGAGAGCTTAAAAACAAAAGAGACAATACCACCCTAGCATTCCCCATCCTTTGGATTTTCTTTGTCTTTGTGGTTAGTGTCGCAATAACATAATCTTTTAGGAATTCATCAATTTCTCTGGGCTGCTTTTGCAGGAAAAAGTATTAGTTTGAAAAACAAAAGAGCATTTCTGTAGGCATCTTTTAATTTGGCTTTGTAAACAGATCCACTCTCATGCTCTTATAGGATATAATTCTGTTTGTGGAGCATTATTAATTCAATTATTTGAGACAAATTTTATTTAAAATATTCTTAAATTTTATTTATACGAAATGGCCCTTTGATCAGAAACAGTCATTTCATTTCATTTTTTTTAGTACTAGGGATTGAATCTAGGACCTTGTGCATATTATTAAGCAAGAACTCTAACACTGAGATAAAGCCGTAGCCCATGAATAATTTGTGTGCGTGTGTGTGTATGAGAGAGAGAGAGAGAGAGAGAGAGAGAGAATGTGTGTGCGTGTCCGCATACTGTGTATTGAATGCAGTAGAAAAAATATTTATTAAAGGAACTCTAAATCTTGTTTATTTAAGAATTTCTTCCTGAAAAATATTATTTGAAGACTTTGTTTATTTATTTATTTATTTTTCTGTCTATATGTGAGTACCTGCACATATGTAAGGGCATCACATGCTTTCCTGGTGCCTGTAGAGACCAGAAGAGTGCATCACATCTCCTGGAACTGTAGTTATAGATGGTTTTGAACCACCTGATATGGGTGCTGATAACGAAATCCAGGTCCTCTATAAGAGTAGCAAATGTTTTTAACTACTCAGCCATTTCTTCAGCCCAATTTTCACTCTTCAGAATTGAGGTTAATATTTTAATTGTGTGTGTCAGGTGTTAAATTTGGTTCTCTTAGTAGGTTTAATGTAGTATCCGTAAGTGTTTTCTTTACAGTGACATAATTTGTTAGTGATGTAACAGCACTACACATCCTAGAAAGAACTCTTCTTTATAAGCCCCTAGCAGCATATCAAATTTGTCTAATCTGCTATTTGCAGTGATTATTCAATGTGATTTTTGTGACATGCATATAAAATACAATAATGCCAGAATTTTAAATATAAGACTCTAGTTTCTCTGCTTAATTGCTTCTGATGAACTTTTGAAGTTGTTAAATCTGATATTATTTATTTAAAAAATAGTATATTTATAAGACCACATTTAAAGCATTCCAGTTTGTTACATTCCAGGCTAAAATACTGTGCTGTGATAGACCTAAAACCAAAGCCACATTGTTTATTCTTCTGTATTTTCACTCACACGTGGTGTCCATTATGCATTGATCTTGTCTAGCAATATTAACTTTCTTTAACTGATTGTTCTGCTATCTGAAGAGTCTTATTAAAATTTAATAAGTAAACTAAAAATAAGAAGCTAATGCCATAGTACATTCTGGTAACTCATAAAAGAATGGAAAAAAAAAGAAGGAAAATAAAGCCTAATGTAGGCGTGTAAGGTTAAAAGAAGGGAAATATATACTTATTGGCTAATTCAAGGGTATATCCAAAGGACCAATTTCTGTCCGTTGAGTAGTGTGATATAATGGTACTACTTACAGGTGAAATTATTTTCAGATTACAGAATATTTAGTGTTTTAGCCTAAGAGCACTAAACTGCTTTGAATTACACAGTGCTATAAAACAAGATTGAGACCATCTGTCCCCTCATCTTTACTTAGAAAAGCCTTTCTGGATGGTAAGGAAGGCTAACATGTTTCCTGGCCTATTTCCTGTTTGTGATTTACTTCCCATCTACTAAAAAGATGCAGAGCTTACCCACATCCAGTGTCTTCACGATATCACCCTCCCCCATCTCATTCTTGCTTGAAGGGTTCCCTTTTGCTTTAGTGATTTTCTTGTTTTTCTTCTCAGACTTTGTAAATTTAGAAGAGATACCTTCTAAATTGTGCTCCCGCTAGTAGTTCTTTTACTTTATGTTTAAAAAATCTGTGTGTGCACACACATGTGCACATGAACAGTTGTGGTATGGGAGGGTGCATGTGCCACAGCATGCATGTGGAGGTAAGAAAACAACTTTGTGGAGTCCGAGTTCTCCTTCCACTCTTATGGGTTCTGAAGATTGAACTCAGGTTTCCAGGCTTACGTGGTCATCGCCTTTACCCATTGAGATACCTCACCAGCAATCTCTTTCTATTTTTAAATTACTATTCTACTGCCCAAAGGCATTTTTGTCATAATACCTTAGAGAACATATTTCTCAAATTATGATCTGTCTCTGATGTTAAAAGTATATGCTTCAGCCTTGCTTGGCACATGTATGTAATGCCATAAGGTAGGAGACTGAGGCAGGATCATCAGAAAGTCAAGGCCAACCCTAGGTACATAGCAGGTTTGAGGCCAACCTGGGTTGCATGAGACCCTGTCTTTAAAAAATCATGGCCAGAGAGATATCTCAGTGTGGAAAGATGATTGCCACGCAAGCCTGGTAAGCCTATGACCTCAGTTCATTCTCTGGATCCCACATAGAGGTGGAATTAGAGTGGAGACTCCCTAAAATTGTCCTTTGACCTCCACATATGAGCCACAGCACACATGCCAGCAAGCACACATAATGAACACACAATAATAATGATGATGATTATAATAATGATAAAATATTTTCTAAAAACCTAAAAAATAAGTCAAAAGTATACACTTCAGTGAATAAAACTTGAAACAAGTACTGTGCTGTGCAAAAGATATCCAAATGACTAGTTAACATGTAGAAACACGTTCAAAATTATCGCTCATTGGGAAAATGCACAATGTGATACCAGTTCCTTCTATTAAATGTAGTGAAGATTTAAAAAAAAAAGTCTTCAAAAATATACAACACTTAGTTACTGGGTGTGGTGGCTTTAATCCCAGCACTCAGTAGGCAGAAGCAGGTGGATATCTGAGATCAAGGCCAGCCTGGTTTACATAATGAGTTCCAGGCCAGCTGTGGCTGCAGGGAGACCTTGTCTCAGAACTCCCTCCCCTTTAAAAAAAAATATAGAACACTTGGGATTGGATAACCAATCAAGGGAGCTTATCCCTGGATAAAACTGATTCTCCCTATCTCTGTAGCAATTGATTGCTGGTAGCTCTTCATATAGTGGTGAGGCCTTATGAAATTTCCATTAAATTTTCTATATAAAATTTCTATATATGATTACATGGGTATGTTCATTTTTTATATATGTATCTGACAATAATACATATATATATATGGGTGTGTGTATACATATATGTGTAACAATAATAATTAAAGATGAAGCCATAAAAATTGAGAGTGCGGCTGGAGAGATGGCTCAGCAGTTAAGAACACTGGTTGTTCTTGCAGAAGACCCAGGTTCAAATCCCAGCACCCACATGGCAGCTAACGACTATCCATAACTCCAGTCTCAGGGGATCTGACAGCCTCTTCTGACCTCCGCGGGCATTGCACGACACGGGTGCACTTACCTACATGCAGGCAATACACGCATACTCATAAAATAAAAATAATAAATAAAATTTAAAAAACAATTGAGAGTGGAGGGCATGGAAGATGTTAGAGGAGAGGGAGATGTGGAAATGATGGAAGTACAGTACTCATGTATGAAATTGTCAAGAAATTTTAAAAATTAAAAAATGAATGCATAACAACTAAAATTCTGCAGTACAACTATATTGGAAAACTGTTTAATACAAATGAGTAAAGGTGAATGAAGGCATGCCTAACAATCAGTAATTCCAATTCTAGGCATATAGTCAAAAGAAATAGACATAATTTCATTAAAAGACATTTAAAAATGTATATAGCACTGTTTATAACAGACCCAAATCTGAAATAACTCAATGTCCATCAGTAGTAGAAAGCACAGTATTCACCTAACATGGAATCAGTAACAAGAATGAATGAACTCTGCATATATATAACAATACAGACAAATTCACAAATGATGCTGAGAAAAGAAGCTTGATCCAAATGAATGTACACCATGGTGCCATTTATGTGATGTTCAAAAACCTAAAATTAAGCTAGGCATGTTGGTATGCATGTAATTAATCCCAGCACTTTTTGGGTCATTGAAGCAGGAGGATTGTGAGTTTGAGAAAACTGATTCTGGAAAAAAACTGATTTTCTGGCATACACAGTGGGTTCAGGGCTACACTGGGCCATATGGTGAGGCCCTCATCCAAAAATCATGTAAGACCAGTCTGTGGCATAAGAAATCAGCCTAAGTAAGAAATGTACACTGGAGGGCTTTTAGGGTGTTAGTAATGTTCTGATAAGTGTCTTAATCTGGGTGTGCTGGTTGTATGTATGGGTATGTTCGTTTTCTGGAAATTCAACAAGGTATATATTTTTAGACTTTTCTGTGTTTTACAAACCAGCTGACTGTGGTCTTTTTCTTTTATCCAGATAACAGTTGTAAGTAGACAAGGAATATTTTTTTCTATTGTTGGCAGCACTAGGCCCTTTACATCCAAAGGCTCAGGGGCTAGATGACTGGACCCAGAAGTTTACATTCATAGCCCCGAGAGCCAGCAATTTATTGTTCCAAATTTTACAAGCCAAAAACTTATGGTTAAACACCATAAGATCCAGTAGCCCTGGAACTTTGCAGTTGCTAGAACTGATTTCCACCTATAGTGAATGCCAGCAACACTCAGTATCTGCCAGTCCCAAGCTCCCAAATAGGTGTTGGGAACATCAGCTCCTACAGTACCTAGTATTACATGTCTTGGGCTTAGAGTTTTGGAAGCCTTAACTCTTCCAGTGTCTAGTAGTACAGATCTTAGGCCTAGTATGGTGGGATTCTCAACCCTTGACAGTGGATAATGTTATCATTCTTAGGCCTAGAGTGTTGGGATCCTTGGCTTTTAAGGCTTAGCAGTTTGTTGGAACTATTTCAATAACCAGGAATACATATCTCACTTCCAATTCTTCACAGCCTTCACTATCCATCCTGCCCCTGCTTTCTACTCTGGTTGGTCTCTAGAATTCTTCATCTACCCCCATGACACTACTGCTGTGTCTTCAGTGTTACCAGTGTAGCCCACTCCACTAATGACAAGGTTCAAAAGTAGACAAGAAAAGACCACTGAAGAGAAGCCTTTTAATGGGTTCAGTGTTGCAATGTGCTTCCAAGGGTAGCACAGCAGAGTGTACAGGGTGCCTTGAAAAGTAAGCCAAATATGCTTATCTAGATAGAGGGGTCTGTAGTAAGGCTGTTTGTACCTCTTACAGCACAGCCCTTTGTGCAAATGAGAAGCCATGTTTACACTAATCATGGCAATCTTCTGGGCCACCAAGAAAAGTACTTCCCACTCCCTCCCCGCATGAAAATACCTGGGTGAAAATGGCAAAAAGTCCAGCATAAGCTGTTTGAAATAGTTTTAGCTGGAACAGCACCTTCTGAAATGGCGTTCTGCTTCAGCAGGAAGCAGCCATAGGTGCAGTATAATTTCCTCAAGGCATACAAAGTAGCTGAGTTGCCCTAATGGCTACTTGTTTGGTAGTCCTGTTTGCAAGGCATCTAGGCATAAGGGAAGACCTGTCAAATGGCTCACTACTCATAATTTTAGTCACTCACAGGAAGCATTAAAAGAATGCTTATAGCCAGGTGTGGTGGTACGTGCCTGTAGTCCCAGCACTTGGGAGGCAGAGGCTGGTGGATCTTTGTGAGTTCACCTGGTCTACATAGTGAGTTCCACGACAGCTGGGTCTACAGGGAGACCCTGTCTCAAAAAAATCAAAAAAAAAAAAAAGAATGCTTATAATAGAGACTTAACAAAAGCTCAACACAGAACTGACAATTCTAACAGCACTTTACAATAATTCATACTATTTAACAAAGCTTAACAGTGCTTAACTCCTGTCTTTGGGCCCCACAAGGAGTTGATATTGATATTCTCTCTCTCTCTCTCTCCTCTCTCTCTTTCTCGCTTTTGCTCTGGCTCTTGCTCTCTCTCTCCCTCCCCCTCTCTCTCATCTTATATGCATGCTACTTTAAAAATACTACATAAAGGGGCTAGAGAGATGGCTCAGTGGTTAAGAGCACTGGCTCCTCTTGCAGAGGACCCAGGTTTGATTCCCAGCTCTCACGTGGCATCTAACAAACACCTTTAATGCCACTTTCAGGGGATCTGACACCCTCTTCTGACCTCTGTGGGCACTGTACAACACAGGTGCACTTACATACATACAGGCAAGACACTCATACACATACACATAAAATAAAAATAACAAAATATATTTTAAATACTACATAAAAGAATCATATGCTGCACCATCTATGTCATGCTGCACAACAGAGTCCCCTAAAATTTAGCCTTAATTAACAAACTTAATAACTTTTTGGAGATTCAGCATTCAGTAGCATTTTAACTGAATAGTTTTAGTACAGCATATAACTTTCATACTATAACCAAGATATTAGCCAGGGCTACGGTTATATGAAATCTTCAAGGAGGTTGGAGAATTTGGTTCTAAGATGGCTGACTCACATACCTATTGAGAAGAACCTCTTAAAAAGTTCTTTGTGTTAACAAAAGCTAACACAGATGTATACACACACACACACACACACACACACACACACACACACGGGCCCAGGCACCATTTTATATCAGATGCACCTTGACTTACTATGGGGTTACATACATATTAAACTCATTGTAAATTGAGACTATCCTAAATTGAAAATGCAGTTAACTCAACTAACTTATCATACACCCTAGCACAGCAACACACAGTGCGCCATAGAATGTTGGCGATTTTCCCTGACTGAGTGGGATCTGTGGCTCACTGCCACTGCCTAGCAAAACCAAGAGAGGATCACACCATATCTTACTAGCCTGGAAGAAGATCCAGATTGAAAATTCATATACATGTTGTTTTAAATGTATATCATCTTCATATAGTTATGAAGTTGAAGTAGAGTAAATTGGACCATTGTAAGTCAAGAACCATGTGTATATAATGTTTTACATATGTTTGTATGTATGTAACAAATGAAATGATTACTGTTGTGAAGTACATTTTTTTCCTCACTCAATGCTATGGGAAATTCTTTTGTATTTTTTGTGATTGGATTATTTACAATCTGTTTCAGTCTTTTTGCATCTGGTTTTATTAAGTTATAATTGGCACATAAATTGGTATCATACTTAAATTTGAAGTTAAAATTTTGATACTTTTTAAATGTATGTATCTACCTATGAAATTGTCACAACCAAGATGAGTAATAGCTCACATCCCACCACTAAAAATCCTTTGCTCTCTTTGTAATCCTTCATTTCGTGCTTATTTTTTGAGGCAGGGTCTCTTAATGTAGTTCAGTACTGGTCTTGAACTCATGGCTCTTGTGCTTCAGCTTCATGAGTGTTGAGATTATAGGCATGCACCACCTTACCTGTCCTTCCTTTCATTTTTATTATTTATTTGTGTATTTTCTTTTATGTTTCTTTTTACGGATGAAAAGGTTTAGTTTCTCTCTCTCTCTCTCTCTCTCTCTCTCTCTCTCTCTCTCTCTCATCCATACTTACATTTGCTCACAGACAGCTCACTCTAAATTTTGTTGTCAATTATAGCTCTCCCTCTATAACTTCTTTTTCTGAATCATTGATACCATTGAGACTAACTTACCATGATTATGTCACTTAAAAAGTATGACCTTGAGAACATTGCTTAACCATAAGGATAATTCCTTATCTATAAAATGTGAGTAATGATAATACTGTATTTAAGTCATGCAAGTACATAGATTAAAGAAACTGTATAGAATCTGATAATAATGTAATATGTTACTATTATTATTTTCATGGTTATTACACTAAAATCTGCCATTCATTTACTTTTGACGATACTGATGGTGAGTTTTCCAGGGCCTTGAATTCAAATAGCCTGCCAGAAATGAACTCTTTTCCGTATTTTTTATTGAATTTTTGCAAAATTTGTAAATATGTTTTTATCATATTTAGACCCCCTTTCCTAACTGTGCCACTCTTATAGCCCCACCACAGAATGTCATGCACTCTGTTATATATGTTAAGTCCTATTGAGTCAAGATTGTATCCCCAATTGTCCTTTAGTGTGTATCAATCCATTAAAGCCTGGCTAACATATCTAGCATCACATCCTTAATGGAAACCTATTCTTCCTCTTCCAGCAATTTTCAATTGCCAGTAGTTCCTCAGCTAAGGTTGGGGTTTCTTACCCATTTCTCCAGTTCAGTGCTGAAATTTTGTCTGGTTTGAACTTGCATTGGTCTTGTGCATGATGTTATCATTGCTGTGAGTTCATACAAGTAACTTCCCACCTGTCTGGAAAATTGTGTTTCCTTGTGGTCATGCACCATCTCTGACTCTTAAAATCTTTTTGTCCCATCTTCCACAATGGTCCTTGATCCCTGGGGGCAAAGGTTTAATATAGGCATCCAATTCAGGGATAAGAACTCTGTAGTTTCTTATTTTCTGCACTTTGGCCTCTTGTGGCTTTATGGGTTATTCACCATCTATTGCATGATGCTTTGCTTGTGAGAATTGAGAGATGCATTGATATTCTTTCCATCACCTGTTCCACTATGTTCCCAGAACCTTAGGTATAGAGATTGCACTGTAGATATGTCACTTAGATCTGGGCACCTTTCAGTAATTTATTCTCTCCATCTGACCAATTTTGGAACTTTGTAATAGTCTCCATCTGTTTCAAAAAGAAGCTTTTTTTTGATGAGTGGTTGAGAAGTATACTTGTGTGTAAATACAAGATTCGTAATTAGAATACAGTAAGAAATTACCTTGGTCTAAGGATGTCACAAAAGTAGAGTTTTCTCTAGGCTCTACAACCCCTCTAACCATGTGTATACAACTGTGTATACAATACCACCCATTAGTTCCATCCCATTGAGCAGGGTTTAAGTCCAATTAGACAGCTGTTGATTTCCTCCAAGATAAGAGTGTCACTACTGCACCAGTGGAGATTATTTGCTGGGCCAGTCATTATTTTGGTTCATAGATTTTACAGCTGAATAGGATCATGGGTATCTTTTTCTCCCTTGGAGGTTTACATAGAGTCTTCTGATACTATGCAACCTAATTTTTTTTGGGGGGAGGGGTTTCCAGATCAGTTCCAGCTCAAATGCTCCAAATCCTAGGTCCATAGTGTCCTGTCTTCAGCAATACGATATTACCTTCAAGCTCTGGGAGGCAATCAAGGGCTCTGGCTATAGCCTGTGTTATTAATGGGAGTCTCTTGGATTACCCTGACCAACAACTCAAAGGGCGTGTGTATGTGTATGTGGTGCATGTATACAAATATTATTAATTTTTTATGATACTGTAGTATAGTGTTATTTTTGAGTAGGCTTTTGAACTAACACATTTCCCTATGTTTTTTCACACTACCTAAGCATTATTTATCTACCCTTTCTCTCCTGTCTATAACCTTCCCTATTCCCTTCCCAGTTAACGTATCCCCATTTTCCCCATTTCCCCCATGATAACACCTGTCTCCTAGTATGCCCCTCTCTCAAGTTTCTTTTTTTCCCTCTACCCTCATGGTTTCTTTCCATTTTCCTGGCTCCTAAGGTTACATGCAGTTATATAGTCACATCTAAGAATCTAGAGCTAAGGTCTACAAATGAAAGAGACCATATGTCACATATTTTTCTTAGTCTGTATTCCTTCACTTAGTGTAACAGCTTCTAGTTCTATCCAATTACCTGCACGTTTCATGATTTTGTTTTTCTTTACCACTGAGTAGAACTCCATTCTGTACATATATCACATTTTCATTATCCATTTATCAGTTGACATTTAGGTTGTTTTCCTTTCCTACCTACTGTGAAAAAAAGCAGCAACAAACATGGCTGAGCCAGTTTCTTTGTAGTAAGGTACTGAGTCCTTTGGGTTTATGCCAAGGAGTGGAGTAACTGGATCATATGGTAGATTTATATTTAGTTTTTATTTATTTTTTAAAATTTTATTACTTTTATTTTATTTGTATGAGTGTATTGCCTGCATGTAAGTGCACCATGTCATGCAATGCCTGCAGAGATCAGAAAAGAGTGTCAGATCCCCTGGAACTGGAGTTACACACAGTTGTTGGGCACCATGTGGGTGCTGGGACTCGAACCCAGGTCCTCTACAAGAGCACTCTTAACTGCTGAGCCATCTCTACAGCCCAGATTAATATTTAGTTTTTAAAGAATTCTCCACACTGCTTTCCTTACTGGTTGTGCCGCTTTTCAATACCACCAGTAGTGAATTTCAGTTTCTCCACATCATCACCAATATCTGGTGTTATTTGTTTTCTAGATCTTAGAGATTCTGACATGGGTAAGATGAAATCTTAAAGTAGTCTTAATTTGCATTTCCTAATTACTAAGGATATTGAACAATTTTAAGGTACTTTTTTAGGCATGTTTGTTTCTCTTGAGAACTCTGTTCAGATACAAAGCCCATTATTTTTATTTGTTTGTTTATTATTTATTGATTTATTTGAGTTTTTTGTCTATTCTGGATACTAATCCTCTGTCAGATGTGTAGCTGATAAAGATTTCTTTCACTCTGTAGGTTCTTCATCACTGAATTGGTTGTTTTCTTTGCTGTACAGAAGCTATTTAGCTTAATGAAATACCATTTCTCAATTGTTGACCTTCATTCCTGAGTGACTGAAGTATGATTTAGAAAGTACTTTTCTGCAACTATATCTTGTAGGGTACTGTCTATGTGTTCTTCTAAGAATTTCAACATTTTGAATTTCACATTGAGGTTTTGAAATATCTGGAGTTGACTTGTGTGCAAGGTGATAGATATGGGTCTAATTTCATGCATTCAATGCAGACGCAGTTTTATTTTGTTTTTTTTTTAATTTTTTTTGTTGCTGTTGTTTTTCTTTTTTTGAGACATGGTCTCCCTGTAACCCCAGCTGGCCTGGAACTCACTATGTAGACCAGGCTGGGCTTGAACTCACAGAGATCTGCCTGGCTTTGCCTCTTGAGCGCTGGGATTAAAGGCCTGTACCACCATGCCTGACTGCAGATTCAGTTTTGCCGGCACCATTTGTTGAAGATGCTGTCTTTCCTCCACTGTTTGTTCTTGATACCTGTGTCAAATACCAGGTGGCTGGAATTATGTGCACTCATGTTTGGAACTTCTATTTCGTTCCATTTATCTGCATGTCTGTTTTTGTTCTATTACCATGCTGTTTTATAACTGTAGCTTTGTAATATAGTTTGAAATCTGGTATAATAATCCCTCTAGCATTGACCTTTGTGCTCAGGATTGCTTTGGCTACCTGGGGTCTTTTGAGATTCTATATGAATTTTAGGGTGTTGTTTTTTGGGTCTTTTTGAGACAGGGTCTCCCTGTAGCACCAGCTGGCCTGGAACTTACTATGTAGACCAGGCTGGCCTCAAACTCATAGAGATCCACCTGCCTCTGCCTCCAGAGCGCTGAGATTAAAGGTGTGTGTTACCACACCTGGCTCTTAGGGAGGTTTCTTTGTATCTCAGTCTGAGCATACTTCTGAAAATGGAGAGCAGTAAGTATTTAATGCTAGCTGACCTTCTTTTAGGGAGCTAAACCACAAGATCATTTCATATACTGAGACATATGTAAATTAGGAAGATGCTTTTAAAATCCAAGACCTTAGTTGGGCATGGTGGCACTCACTTTTGATCCCAGCACTGGGGAGGCAGAGGTAGGTGGATCTTTGTGAGTTCGAGGCCAGCCTGGTCTACATAGTGAGTTCCGGGACAGCTGGTGCTACAGGGAGACCTTGTCGCAAAAAGAAAAAAAAAAAATCCAAGACCTTACAAACCTAGATATCAAAATGACAATTGCAAGCCTACATTAAAAGTTGTTAGAGATCACTTTGATAGTAAAGATTATTCATCTGCAATAGCTATTCCATAAATACAAAGTCCATATTCTATGAAGTATTCAAAAATTATATATTTCTTTGTTCTCACATATATGAAAGTGTAAAAGCAGACCTCAAGTATAGAATAGAGTAGTAGTTATCAAAACTTGAGAAAGGTAATAAGTTAAGATGATGGAATAAGTAAAGATTCCAGCTCAAAATAGGCTAATATTGAAAGCAATTGATCAAGTATTTGAAAATAGGTAGTAATAGGATTTTGGGGGTGTTTTTGAGACAGGGTCTTCCTGTAGCCCCAGCTGGCCTGGAACTCACTATGTAGACCAGGCTGACCTCAAACTCACATAGATCCACATGGCTCTGTTTCCCAAGTGCTGGGATCAAAGATGTGCACCACGGTGCCCAGCAATAATAGGATTTTTCATTCAAATACAACAAAATGAAGACTCATTCTCTACTTCAAAGGTGACATCTGATGTTCATATGATGGAAGCGGCTCTTGACCTCCCTCAAGTCTCTTTTATAAGGATAATAATTTTATTCATGAGCGTGGACCTCAAAGACCTTATTACCATGTAATTTTTGGGAATACCAATATTCAAACTATACCATAACACAAATTCCCTTCCATAATGCAATCAATGAGTTATCATGGATACATGTATATATCACTAGTGGGAATGAATGCTTTACAAAATACATAAAGTTTATGCTATGATTAAATTTATGTAATAAAATAAAACCACTTAAAATTCATCTTTAAGAAGAAACCAGGTTAGTGATTACTAGTACCTGACATTCTTTTCCTCATGCAAACAGCAAGGCATATCATTACCACTATGACCACCACACTATCATCACTCCCAGAGTATCCCAGGAAGGCCTTATTTTTTCTTTGGGGCTTATGGTCCAAGGTATTATTAATATTAAGAAATTTGAGGAGAAGCTAATTCACATGTATGTAAGAAAGTATACTTGATTTTAAATCTGTGATATTTCAAATGGTGGTAAAATATCTAAGTGTACATTTTCTTGAAGCATTTGAGATTGTGAATTTCAAAGGAAAAAAGAAGGCTTAATACGCCTTCATGTTTTATTGGGATGAAAGTGATAATTGAAGTATTACTGTGGCTAAAATTAACTTCCTGTTAGGAAATACAATTGATGTCATCAAGTGATTTGTAGGCCATCTAGATTGTTTAATGTAGTTTGCAATGATTTTTTTCTTATTCACTGAGGTGCTTCTTTAACATGATTTAGTTAGATGGTTATACCATTATCTTTAATATTTTATCATATATTTGAAACTTAAAAACCATTGTCATATAAAATTAATATCTCTCATTTGAAAGTTATTGGAGAATTTTCTGATTGTTATTGATGGTGCTGGGTCTTTGTGTTTCTTTTATACTTACACTGAGCTTTTCTATTTTTCCTTTGAGTTGTTGATTTGTGAAAATTCAGTAGGTCACTTCCTTGTGTACACTAGGCATTCACAAATAATGGTCTGCTGTCTTTCTGTGTAGTTATGAGTTGAGTCATTTTTACATTTTTAAATAGTTGAAAAACTTTAAAAATTCATGACACATGCAAATTACATAAAATTCAAATTCAGTGTCTTTGCATAAAGTTTTAATAAACTATAGCTCCACACAAATTTATTTCTGTTGCTGTTTTTTTTAGAACAATTATTCATAACAGAGACTTTTAAAACATAAATATTTACTCTTAGACCATGTATAGAAAAAGTCTACTGACCACAGGCATTTGCTAACTGCTGTGAAAGGCAAGTACCAAAAACGAAGTCCTCTGGCATGATGATACACTTCTATAATTCCATCACTTGGAAGGCTGAGGCAAGAGGATCATAAGTTCTAGACTACAGCAGTGCAGTGCCATATTATAGCAATGCTACATTACACCAGTGCCTGAACACAGACAGCCTGATACTTAGCATCCATCCATTAAAACCAAGAATGGGACCTAGTCTGTTCTGAGAACTTGTTCCTTCACGTTTCTCCTGGAACTGTGCTTCTGAAACCATTCCTTCAAACCAAGGCCTTGCTGTCTATTTTTTGGAACTATACATTCAGCATGAAATGGGGAGTGAAATGTAGAACCTTATCAGATGATTTTCCCTGTCTGATTCCTACTGACCTAGAACAGCACACACAACACCAAAGTGATATTATCAGTCCAATCCTATATGCTGGTTGAAACACAAGTGGGATAATTTGTTGCTTTCAGTGATTATTCTTTGCAACACTTGATATTTTCATAACTTACACATTATTTTGGGTTGAGGGCAGGGAAGGGTCATAATGAATAAAAGCTATTTGTTTAGGTTACAGGAGGAGCCCAAGGCCTAGTAAGCATGTTTACATTGTAAACAAACTGAGATAGTGCCCTTGAAAAGTCATTCCCACAGTTCTCCTTTGTTTGTTTGATAAAAGATGAAGCATGTCTCTATTTGTAACAGAAGGCAATCCCAGAGATATCTTTCCCACAGTAGACCACATTAGGCTTTATAGCAATAACCTATCTAAAATAAATAAACATGGGGCTAGAGAGATGACTCAGCAGTTTAGAGTACTGCCTGCTCTTGCAGAGGACCCAAGTTTAATCCCAGCATCTACATGGCTGCTGTCGTCCATAAATCCAGTTCCAGGTGATCCAGCAGCCTCTTCTGGCCTCTGGGCTTTGCATGACATGAGTGCACTTGCACACATGTAGGCAATACAGTCATACACATAAAATAAAAATAAACTTTAAAAAATTAAAAAAGTAAACAGGCAACAACATTAAAAGCAGAAACGGTTGTCTTACACAAAGATTATTTTAATAATTCTTTTGGGGGGGAGGGGTCTTTTTTTGAGTCAGGGTCTCCCTGTAGCCCCAGCTGGCCTGGAAATCACTATGTAGACCAGGCTAGCCTTGAACTCCCAGAGATTGGCTGCCTCTGTCTCGCAAGTGCTGGGTTGAAAGCTGTATATCATTACACCCAGCTATTTTAATAATTCTTATTCTTTTCTGACTAATTGTTTTCTTCCTGGTGTCTCATTATGTAAGATGCTACATATTTTCCTTGTTTAAATAAACAATCACAGAAATAATTCTGTTTCTTCTCCTCTAGGTTTTAACTTTCATTGGGTCAGAGATTTTTGTCTGTACTATTTATTGCTGCACTCCCAGGGACCTAGGCATGTTAGTAGATATGTGATATACATTTGTGTAGACAAATAGTTCATTGAATTGAAAAGATAACTTGCTGATTTTGGTATATATTACTATACCTAATCTGAGGATGACTGAAAAAGAGAAATAAAGTACTTTTTTTTATTTAATTGCATAACTTGGCTAGCATTGTGTCACATATTCTAGGAGGTATCTCCAAATTCATCAGTATTTGGTTTGATTTTGATGCCCCTGCCTGTTGAGGAATCAGATGAATGAATATTTATTATAAACTACATGTTAATTTTAATCTGATAGTATTATGA
>NW_008338253.1:1799552-1820711 GCF_000622305.1 Nannospalax galili | reverse complement strand
TAATTTTATAAAATTACATATTACTACATATGTATTTGCTGTATCTCAAACTTTTATGTCATTTATTGCATTTATGCATTTGAGACACTGAAGCTAGTGAAGAGAATAGCACATAGGAAATACCTAAAAATTAGGGTAATTTAAAAGAATTAAGAAAGTTCTTAGGGAATATGTTGTTTTATGAGTGCAGGGGTATTGCTTAGCATTTTTCACTACAGTTGAGATGGATATCCAAATGCCTTACCAGCAGAAGGATGTAGTGGAAGAAAGCTACACTTCTTATAGTAGCCAGGAAGCAGAGAGAGCAATGACGGGAATGGGAATTACAACATGCTCTTTGGGGGTATGCCTCCAATGACCTGTTTCTTCCAACTTGGTTTCATTTCTTAAAGTTTTTACTACCTCCCCATAATGCCATTAACTGGAAACCAAACCTTTAGCATGAGGTCTTTATGGGCCATTTCAGACCCAAACCATAACAAATGCCTTTATGAAGATTATTAAATTACAGTTTAGCATTTTAATGCAAATATGTGAGTTAAACAAGTAAGGAGATTCTCTTATTTCTAGGTATGTAACATGAGGAGGTTGATTTCTCTCAAATTTATCAATGGCCATTATTTTACCTACCTTATAGTGGTGTTTTGGGTACCAATGAGATGTTACAACAAAAACTGACTTTTTAAAATATATATGCATACAACAAATACCAGTTAAATCTTCATTATTTGAAGGATGTGGGACAAGAAAAAAAATACAGAAATGGCATTCCTAGAGTCCTAATAGAATAAATCATTTTACATATGGTGGTACACGCCTTTAATCTTAGCACTTGGGAGACAGAGGAAGGCAGATCTCTATGTTCTAGGCCAGCCTGCTCTACATACTGAGAACTGTCTCAAAAATTATAAACTTTAAGTGTAGGTATTGCATTGTAAATGCATCACTTGGAGCTGGATACCACACACTCAATGATTTTCTGAATTTAGATGAGCTGTTGAACTTTATAATTGTCTCTGTCCTTCACAAAGGAAGCTTTTCTCATGAGTGGTGAGAGCTATACTTATTTATCTGTGAATATATGGATAAGGATTTAGGCTATAGTAAGAAATTACATTGCTTTATGAAACTGACAATTGTAGTTTCCCTTCCAGGGTCTATAACCTTTCTAACCTTGGTTACTTGGCTATGGTTACAGTACCAAGTATGGATTCCATCCTACTGAGTGGGCCTTAATTCCAATTAGACAGCTGTTGGTTACTTCCAAGACAGAGATGGCATGATTGAAACAATACAGATATTTTCCTGGACCAATAATTGCACTGGTTCTAATGCTTAACAACTGGGTCGGACCATTGACTAGTTTTCTCCCTTGGCAGCTTGTACAGAACCAATACTATGTAACCTATTCTTCAAGAAGGAGGCTTCCATGTCAGTTCCAGCTCAGTTACTCCAAGTCCTATGTCCAAAGTGTGTGGTGTCTTCAACAATAGGTTCTACACCTAAGGCTCAATGAATATTGTATAGGAGGAGGCAGAAAGATTGTAAAAGCTGGTAAACTAGAACACCTGGTGCTAGATAGTGTGTTGTAGACATGACAGGGAAGCTACAATCATGAAATCTCACCGATATGGTTTGCCTCAACAAGATCTCCATAAGGACAACATCAGCTGACCTGCCACTGTGAATGGGGGAAATTTCACAAGGTCCCACCTCTAGATGAAGAACTACAGATAACCGATGGCACCTGAAGGAGGGAGAATCGGCTTTCTCCAGGAACAAACTCCCAGAACACATCTGTAAACACATGCACACACACGGACCACTAAATGGACTCGTACATTATATGTGCTCAGTTTATAATATATAATATAATAATAAACCTTTCATTTAAAGAAGAGCCCTATGGAAGTTGAAGATTTTATAGCTTTAAGAGATACCTTCAGGAGGGAAAGGATTCCAGGGACTGCCTCAGCTCAAGGGTTTGTTTGATACAGGACCTGTAGGCCCTTTAAACCTCGAAAATCAGAAGGGCATTGGGAAGTGGGAAAGAACTAAAGATTAGGATTAGTAAAGCCCTAAGTAAGGTGGCTAGCGGGTAATGTAATGATGCATTAAGGTACAGTGAAGTACAAGAACGTGATCGATCTGCCTAGCAATTAGCCATGAGAGAACCATGTGGCTGAAAAGTAAAGGCAACATGGAAGTGCATCTGCACAAATTAAAATGTATCCTATGGTGTTTTTAAAGTAATAAATGAGCTAGCTATAATTGAATCTCAGAGGATGACTAGAAAAATAATTATGAGGAATAGGAGGTTAGAGAAAAGGGAGTAAGAATGTGCAGAAATGGCAAAGGAAGCTCTCAAAGAATTGTGAGTGTACATCCCAAAGTTTAATAACTAGTATAGTTGAAGCAAAATATTTTTAAAAATAATTTTACAAATTGTGCTCATAAATTATATATCCCATTAACCTCTGTCTTAAGTAGTAGTGGATAATTCTGTATGTATTGAACCATATTGGCTAACTGAAAAGTAAAGAAAAAGGATCAGATTCAGAAACCTGGAGAGATGATGGCTCAGTGGTTAAGAGCATTGGTTGTTCTTGCAGAGGATCTGGGTTTGGTTCCCAGCACCCACAATCTTGGGATAAGTCAGGAGTGCTTGGAATGTAGAGCATGGCCACCAGACCATATACCTCCTAGTGAGGACGGCAGGAAACTGGCTGGCTCCATTCTGTATACACTGTCTCTTACCCAACAACCCCCAAGCAAAACTATCAAGTCTCTAATCCTTTAATCCTAACCAGGTCCCTTATAGATCATGTGACCGGAGGATAGGACAAAGGCCACATAGCCTTAGAAACTCCCTCCCCCCACCTGCCTGCCCTCCAGAAAACCAACTCTACCTCTTTGCCCACGAAACTTTCCTTTATAAACCTCTGCTTCTGCCATAAGAAACGAGCTGTCCACTGACACAGGCTCTCAGGTGTTTTCTTCCCACCGTACTCACCACTGCCTGAGGCCCCTCTCCCCCCATAGATCTCTTTCCTCACCCTGACCTTCTGCGATGCGGACCTGTGTGGAACGGTCTCCCCGTTGCAGTGGAGTTCAAGCTGAGGGGAGCCCCGCACCACATGATGGCTATCAACTGTCCATAACTCTAGTTCCAGGGGATTTGATGCCTTTATCTGGCCTCCATGGGCATTGCAAATACAGGTGCACTTATACACATACAGGCAAAACACTCATACACAAAATAAAAATAAACAAATCAAAAAATTTTTTAAAGAACCAGATTGAATACTAGCATTTGCGTGAGCGATGCCAAAACTTTGCTATCATCTTTACTGGTCCTACTTACTGATATCAAGAACCATTATAGTTGTTTTCATTTAATCCTCCCTCAAAGTGTATGAAATTAAATTCCAATATGGCAGAAGAAATCGACACTTAAAAAGCTTAAGTGGTTTGCCCAAGATCAGATACCAAGATAGTAATTGGCAAGTCAGGCCTCAGTTCCAGGTATGTATGGTGGTAAAGCCTATACTCAGACCTTTTGTTAGAACTCCTCATCTCAGTGTGTATAATCTGACGTTGAGGCCATGCTTTATAGTATTCGTTGCTTTACTATGTGTTCGTCTATCAAGATATGTAAATCACAACATTTCATTGTATACCTTAAATATATACAATTTAAAAATTACAATATTTTTTACAAAAAATAGACAAAATAAGGAATAAGCTGTATAATTGTCTCAAATTGAGGAAACTGTATTTAACTTTCATACCTTCAGTCAACTTGGCATGCCTGAGAAGAGCAAACCTCAACTGAGGAATTTCTTCCATCAGATTGGCCTATGGGCATATCTGTAAGGCATTTTCCTAATTACAAATTGGTACATGAGGGCCCAGCCTATTCTGGGTGGTGCCATGCCTAAGTTGGTTGGCCTGATCTGTTTACGAAAGGTAGCTGAGGGGCTGGAGAGATGGCTCAGGGGTTAAGAGCACTGGCTGCTCTTCCAGAGGACCCAGGTTCAATTGCCAGCACCCACATGGCAGGTAACAACAGACTGTAACTCCAGTTCCAGGGGATCCAACGCCCTCTTCTGAACTCCTGCTGGCACTGTAAGACACAGGTTCACTTACATACATGCAGACAATATACTCATACAAATAAAATAAAACAAACAAAAAGAAAGGTAGCTGAGCAACAAACCAGAAGTGAGCCAGTAAGCAGCATTCCTCTGTGGGCTCTGCCTCAGTTCCTGCATCCATGTCCCTGCTTGAGATCCTGCCCTAACTTCCCTGGATGATGGACTTTGACCTGCAAGGGGAAATTTTCCTTCCCAAGATGCTTCTGGTCAGTGTTTTATCACAAGGACAGATACCAAACTAGAATACGTACTAAACAAATAGAATATAAAAGAGTCTAACTTTGCTTGGTAGATTATTGCGAAGTAATAATTGAGTTGGTATTCAAACTACCGAGTATTATAAAATGGTGTTTCAGATTTCCTAAACTAAAATAATAGGGTATCCCTGAAAATGCTGTAAATTTGGTCTGGATCCCAATGTAAAACATTGTGTTCACATTGCAACAGCTTACCTGTTTTTTGAGATGCATGCTTATTTTTATAGTTCTGTGACAATTTTAATAATTCTGGGTGGTTTTTTTTTTTTTGGAGGGCGTCTTTTTGAGACAGAATCTCCCTGTAGCTGCAGCTGGCCTGGAAATCCATAAATAGGCCAGGCTGGCCTTGAACTCTCAGAGATCTGCCTGGCTCTGCCTCCCCAGTGCTGGGATCAAAGGTATGGGCCACCATGCGCAAAGATTCTGTAACTTACTCTGCCTAAGTACTATATGAAACATAACCTTTCTGCTTTGTAAATTTGTCATTTTTAAGTTTTTCTAGTCCTAAAAAAGCAGTGGAAACATGCTAATATATAGGACAAAGCTAAAATTGACAGTGCAGTTTAAAAATATATTTAATTGAAAGAATATTAGCTAAGTATATAAATAGATGAGTTCTGCAAAAATAAATCTTAAAATTGATTAAGATGGCCCATGAATTCCTAGAGTCTGAAGCAATATTTTAAAGGAAACTAAGGCAAATATGATTTGTCCTGAATGTACTTTTCATGGGAGCATCACCTAAATTTGTTGGTATAGGCCATTAGATCCTTCATTTGGATAATTTTTTATCCTGCACAGACTAGATTCATGTGTAGAAGAAACATTACTCTCTGAGAGTTAGTTTGATAGATACTATAAGGTATCTATATCTGTATGAGATACAGCCTGCACTTCATATTATAAGTGAGTTCAAAGGAAAAAGAGATAACATTTTGATTAAGTAACTGAGGGTAGGCTTGACTACTGATAATGGAAGGATGAATGGAACTTTTGTAGAGAAAGAAATACAGATAAAATGATCAGAGACATGAGTTACAACAGTTCAAAGAATATTTACAGGATAAGAAGAGGCTACTTTGGAAGGGATGTTTATAACATTTATGGAAGGCAGAATCTGGTTATAGAGGGTATTTGATGCTAGGCTATGTAAATCCATGAAAGAGGATTATTTTTTAGTTTAAGTTTTTGAGACCGAGTCTTACTATGTAGCCTCTCTCCCTCTCCCTCTCCCTCTCCCTCTGTGTGTGTGTGTGTGTGTGTGTGTGTGTGTGTGTGTGTGTGTGTGTGTATGTTTGTAAGACAGTTCAGGGTTTATTCTTATCTAAATAAGAGTATTCATCAATCTCATTTATTTTAGTCAGGTCCCTATCATAAATTGAATAGCACTTCCAAAGTAATGCAATATACTTAAAACAACAACAACAACAACATAGTACCTTTTGGACAGAGGAGAAGAAATATAAGTAGAGGTGGATGTGATAGCCCACACCTTTAACCCCAACACACCAGAGGCAAATTCGAATATGAGCTGTGTGAGTTTAAAGTCAGCCTGGTTTACATAACGAGTTAGAAATAAATCATCTCATTTAAAATACGATTCAGATCTTTGTAGATTTACATCTGAATGTGTAGGTGAGATGGCTGACAGGCAGGTATCGACTTTTGTCTCCTTGGTTTCATCTTGATTCTTTGCAAAAGGATGATTAAATATTAAAGAAGAACAAGCAAGAAAATTTAAAAAGACCCAAGAAGTCTGCAAGATTTATATGGCATCTCTGCTATCACTATCTCCATGCAAGCTACTCTCACCCCTCAGTTCTTCTCCCCTTGGTTACCAGTGCTATCTCTGAAAACCCAAATTCAACCACATTGCTGCCCTGCTTTGCTCTATCACGTCTTCATTTGTACATGGATTGCCCTTTAGCATGTTAGCTTTTATCTAAAACCACAGAATAACCTCACTTGAAAACTCAGGGGGTCACTGGGACTTCAAACTGAGTTTTTGATGATTGCCTATACAACTCAACTTCAAGGAGAAATGCCAGTGGGTGGAACAATGCTCTCTAGCCGAGTGCAGATTGAAATGTTAACCTATTTCTAAACTGGGCTTCTTCATAAAAATTTTCACTTATTTCTTCATTGACATCTTCATTTTTATATAATATAGTTTGATCATTATCCTCTCTTGTTCCACTTCCTCTTCTAATGTCCTCTTCGTAGCTCTTTCTTTTCCTTGCTATCTTTTCTTTTCCATTACTTTCTTACCTGTCTTTCTGGTTTTTTGGTGAGGGACTCACAAGGCTTTATCCTTCCCTTTATATTTTTGAGGAACTTTAGCTGCTTTTGAAAGAAGATGAATTGATGACAAGTTATTAGATGGCTTCTAAAGTTTGTTTCAGTATCAAAAATTTTTGAGTATCCAGGCCCCTTCATTTTTTATTCACTTACATTAATTTTATTCAAATAATTAAAACCTTGGTAGAGCCTAATGGGATTTCAGAGTTGGGAGAGGCTTTATCATTTATCCTCTCCAGTTTCACAAGAAACTGAACTTCTGAGAAAATTTACTTATAACAAAAGTCCAAATAGATTGAGACTACAATTTTTATTACATTGTTCATTATGATGTTTAAAATCTCTGAAAACTTTTGTGGTAAGGTAAATTTTGTACCCTTAAGGTGGCATTTGATACATTTATTTGATCAGAGAGACTTGCTTTTAAATAGCACACCTTTTAACACCTTATAGGGCACACAATGTGCAATTTGAGAAACACATATATAGGCCAGAACCGTTTTGGGCAAGGAATTTGAAATCAAAAATGGTTTATCCAGTACCACATAGCTAGTCATCAGGTAGCTTGGGGTTTATTTCTTAATTTTTCCTGTGCAACTTCAAGCTAATTCCTTAATGGACAGATGGATCATATAATTTTACTTCCCAGGTGCTTAGCTTCATATCGAGATCTTGAAGAGTGACTGGTAAATAGTAGTTCTGTGTTTTATACTCATAAGAACTTGAACATTATAGTAAAAATTAGTGTATATATATGTATATATGTATATATATGCATGCTTTTCCCCATGTTCTATAAACAGACCTTCTGTTCAGACATGCATAGCCTTCCCGTACCATTGCAATTTGTCTGTTTCTTTTATTTCTCTAAAGTTTTTGTTGTCAATGATCCATGGTCATTGATTCATACTGTTTATTGAAAATAACTCTGTGGACTGCTTTGCCTCAGGGATAATTTGATTAGGGGCACTGCAGTTTGACACCATTCAGGAAAATGTTACACTGTAAAGGGTATTGGATTTGTCATAGAATGATATTGAAGGGAAGGCAGAGACAGGAAAGCTAATAGTATGTTAGCCTGGTTATTTACATTGAGCCTTTGGCATTTTTTGCCTGCCATATTTTGTTGCTATCATTATCTTCCTAAAAGATAAGCATAGGACCAATTTGAAGATTTTTATTTGGCAAGGGCAAAAGCTAGTACCAGATAAAGAAGGTCATAATAAGTTGCTATAGAGCCCATGCTTTCCAGAGCACTGTTTCTGTCCTCTGAGGTTAGGTATCTGTGATAGAGGAAACAGTTTTGTAAGGGAGCAAGATTAGAATGCACTGAAATGAAATGCCCACATTGACCACATCAGCTGTAATGGAGCTTATCTGATGGAGTGACTCAGCCTCTGTGAATCCGACTATCTGACTATGTATGTGCTCTGTTTTGTACAGAGAATCGGCATCCAGGACCTGCCAGAAGCCAGGAGAAAAATGGGGAGGGGTAAGTTTCTTTTCCCTTTTAAAGTCTTTAGACTTTCCATAGTAATCCACTATAACCAGGAAATTAAATTTGAGTCTGAAAGTATGCTTGTGGATGATGCTTAAATTGTATTTTTTCTTGGTTGCTGTGCAGAGAAGCAGCACACCACATGTTGCTCACTGGGTCTTTTATTATTGCTTCTGTGTTGTTTTGTTTTGCTTTTTTACATCGCCTAATCTCCTAGTATAGGTAGAAGCAGCTTAAATTTGATATTATATGAATCTGCCTATGTTTCAACTTCTTTATAACTCTTGGCAAGGTTACCCATATGCTTCAGTGGTATCTACATTTTGTTAATAGTAACACAAACAAAAAGAGGTTCTTCCATGCTTCACCTGTGACATTGATTTGTTAGTGCTTTTGGTTTCTCTTAAAATGGGACAGTTCAGCCAGACATGGTGACACACATCTTTAATCTCAGCACTTGAGAGGCAGAGGCAGGTGGCTCTCTGTGAATTCAAAGCAAGCCAGGTCTACATAGTGAGTTCCAGGGCAGCCAGGGAGTGAGACCCTGTCTCAAAACAGAGGATGGGGAGGGAAGTACAGCACCATGAACTTTTACATGAATTCTTTGTGCTTATTTTTGCTTTTTCATAAGTCTATGGACAGTGGACAATAGAGAAATGTAAGGTCATTTCACTATTAATATGGACCATCCACCACAGTGACATGATAAATAAATCTAATCTGTGTAAATTATAAAATCAGAGTACTCTAAAAGACCTTAGAGGAAAATACTGTGTGATATTCTATACTTAGAAAAATAATGAGCACAATGTCTAAAGGCCTGGATTCCAGTTCCACAGCCAAAGATTTAGCCGCATATCAGCTTCCCTAAACTGGTTTGTGTATCTCTGAGGTGGAACTAACACATCCTGTACTTTCACCGTCAGGAAGATGTGGTTAGCATAATATGATAATACAATGGAGTGTTTAGAACTGTGAATTATAATGGAATTGAGCAGTGGCACCAGCTTATTGCTGCCATAATCGAATAAGTGTATCTCTATTGGTCCATTTAATGGTCAAAATGAAGTTATCGGATCAGATGCTTTTGAAGGCTGTAGAGATTAATATAGAGTTGTGCAAGTAGCTGAGAGTTATTCTTTCTGTTGCTTGTCCCATCGTATTTTTCTTAATAATCAGCCTTAAGATCACAGATCTCTCATAGAATTATGTTTCTGATACTTTTTGACTCAAGCTTTTGTTTCTGTTTGCTCCAGGGCTTCCCTTGAAAACTGATTTTCCTTAGGGAACCTGGTTCTTTCTCAATCTTTACAAAACATGCCAATCTCTGATCATTTAGAAAATTTAAAAATAAGTAAAATATTTAAATATATTAGACATATTTCTAGGACTAATCCATACATGCTGTATCCTAAAGTCAGCTGTCAGTGGAAGCTTCCAGACATCTCATGTTGCTTGGTCCTTAACCAACCCCAAAATTTCAGATAGATTTGGAAAAGGCCCTGGTTGTTGGCTTCCACTACTACTGCTATACGGAAAAGAGCTACACCCAGGCAAGCAACCCGTTCTTTGTTTCTTCTTTTATTTTCAGACTGATAAGTCACTGGCAAAGGGACCATCAGGTGCTTACTTTAGAAGATAGCTCAGCAAGTATTTATTCAGATGCTCAGGCAATTAATAGCTCTGAACATAGTAATGTAATTTGCATAGATGGGAAGGTTTCCAACCTGGAGATGGGGGAAAAAAAGGAAGTGCTTCACATAATGCTGCTTTTACAAACATGGAAGCTTGTGATAGATGCTTTTGGCTGCTGGCAGTGACTACTTTGAAAGCATTCTTTTTTAAAAAATTATTTTTATTTTATGTGTGTGAGCGTACTGCCTTCATGTGTGTAAGTGCATCCATGTCATGTAATGGCCACGAAAGTCAGACGAAGGAGTTGGATCCCCTGGAACTGGAGTTATGGATGGCTGTTAGCTGCCATGTAGGTGCTTGGAGACGAACCCAGGTCCTCTGTAAGAGTAATCAGTGCTCTACACTGCTGAGCCATCTCTCCAGCCCTGAAAGCATTCTTAATATTGTAAATGCCTAAGACATACCACCTTTTATTCTGTAAGCCTTGTTTAGTATGCCTGATTACATTGTTAATTGCTGACACTTTAGTGGACAAAAAAAAGAGGTGTTACTGTGTTTGCTTATTTTTCTCTTTATTGGTATCATATACTGGAGTTTTTACTGTATTTGGCAAACATTCTCACAAACATATTTCAATATGTCATATAGGGAACACAGATACTACAAAGATACGCCATCAGACTTACTGTATGAATTAAGGATCCATGAAAATAATGAATATAGAAAGATAATTGTACAGTTGTGAGAAATTAAAATTCAAGCAAGTTTATTTTGGTATTTCTTAATAAGGATGAAGAATTACTTTATAAATATATTAAAATCATCTTTGTGACATGAAGGATCACAGGCAAAGTCTGAATCTTAAAAATAAGGATCTGGATCTGAGTATGTAGTTCAGTTGGTAGAATGCTTGCCCAGCATGTACAAAAGTCCTAGATTCAATTCCAAGACTGTGATGTAAACAACAAGTGCTGGCATATGTTTGTAATCCTAGCACTTAGGAGACGAAGGCTGTAAGGGCAGGAGTTTAAGGTCAACCTTGGATACATAGCAAGTTGGAGGCTGGCCTGTCATGTATAAGTCCCTGTCGAAATAAAATGGGAGGGGGATGAAAACAGAGTTGTATGTTGAGTTTCTTATTTGACCATACCCAGTACTCAGTATGTGTCCAATTGTTTTTTTTTACTATTTATTAAATATTTAATCAGGGTTTATTATTTAGGATTGAAGAATTTATAATTACTTGTGTATTAAGTATTTATAGTATTTCTTAACTGACAAATTTTCCTTTGACATTTAGCTTATTTATCTTGAGTTGTAAGAACCTTATATTAAAAAATAAGGATTATTGGGGCTGGAGAGATGGCTCAGCTGTTAAGAACACTGATTGTTCTTGCAGAAGACCTGTGTTCAAATCCCAGCACCCACATGGCAGCTAACAATTGTCTGCAACTCCAGTCCCAGGGGATCCGACAGCCTCTTCTGACTTCCGTGGGCATTGCATGACACAGGTGCACTTACCTACATGCAGGCAATACACGCATACACATAAAATAAAAATAATGAATAAAAAAATAAAAAATAAGGATTATAATCTCCATTCATATATTATAAAACTGAAGCTGATATAGAAAATATTACCTTTATTGAACAGCCTATAGTTTCTGTGAGAGCAAAGATACAAAACTATTATGTTACAGTAAGTTTTCTTCTGATAAACTATGTTCTGAGTATCCTTATTAATAATATATGAAGTAGATTGCATCATAGGAACCTTCTATTGCTGTGAAATATGTGAAAGCAATTATTTTCGTAAGCTCTGTAGTAATATTCTTTTCTCATAGAGGAATAGCTGGTAGTCAAAGTGAAATAGCTCACTGTCTACCAACATTTCTGGTATCAGCTAAAGCACATGTGTATCAGACACCCAAGTGCCTCAATTATAAAAATCTAAGCAACAATGATTCTTTGCTGCTGTAATTCAAAGGCCACCAGCACAATTTGGCTAGCATGTTCAGTTCTCAAGCTTTGTTCTAAACATTCCACAAGGGAAAGTTCATAAAAGTGGCTTGATAATGCTTACCTGTCCCATGTGACAGTCACCGTTTTTGACTGAAGAGTTTTTATCTTTGTGCCTTTTCTTGAAACAAAAATTTCAACAACATCATACAACTCAGAATTGTAAGAGATGAAATTGGAAGGCACTAGTTCAAAACCTATCAATGTTTTGTTTTATTTTTTTGAGACAAGGTCTCTCTGTTTAGCCCTGGCTGGCTTGGAACTTGCTATGTGTACTAGGCTAGCCTCAAACTCCCAGAGATCAACCTGCTTTGCTTCCCAAATGCTGGAATTAAAGGCAGGATTCACCATGCCTCCCCCTGAAAAGAGAACAGTGTGTGTGAATAAGAATGTATATATTTCTAGTAGAGAAGTAACACTTTCACAAAGAGAATGGGAGGACTTTACAAGTGTGTGTATATTAGATAGAAACTGCTATGCACATAATACTGTCTATGTTTAATAATCTTCATGTGAAACTTAAAACTTTTTTGGTGTTTTTGATACAGGGTCTCTGTGTAGCCCCAGATGGCCTGAAACTCGCCATGTAGACCAGGCTAGCCGTGAACTCACAGATAGCTGCCTGCCTCTGTCTCCCAAGTGCTGGGATTAAAAGTGTGTGCCACCATGCCCGGTGGAAACTTTATTTTGCTTTTCAAATCCTCTGAGTAACTAGTATATTTCTAACAAAATAATAGAAAATCATAGGACTCCCACTATTGTCTTTACCCACAAAGCAAATGTTTGTTTGCTAAAAAATCTGATTATTGTTTTTATTATAATGTTTACATACATTTTGATTTTTTAAAAAACAGATCTTCTCTTCATAGAAGAGATCTGATTCCATCTTTAAGGGCTTTTGCAGCAACCCTGTTCTCTGATGGCTGGTTTTCATCGCTGCTTTCACTTTAAGCACAGAGGTTCTGAGGAAGTCCATCATGGTTTCTGAAAAAGGAAGTCATGTGTGCACCTGCCCATCCTTTACAAAATAGAAACAAAAGCAAGGAATCTTTTAGAAGATACTCCTTTGCTTTTTGTATAGAAAACAGTCTACCTGGAGTAACTTAATGAGTGTAAGCAAGCATTATTTGGGAAGGATAGTGAGAAAAGGTGTGACTGTAGCTTAGCCATTTTTCCCTTTGTCCTTTTCTAGTGTTTAGATTTTGGAATTAATTCAAGTGCTTAGACAAGTAATAGAGTTCAAAGTTTAGAAGAACATTTTTTTTTTTTATTTTTGGTGTTTTTTAGACAGGGTATGTCTCCCCGTGGCCCCAGCTAGCCTGGAACTCAGTATGTAGACTGGGCTGACCTCGATTTCCTAGAGATCTGACTTCTGCCTCCAAAGTGCTGGGATGAAAGGCATGCACCACTATACCTGGCTAGAAGAAAATCTATAAAACCTGGATTCAAAAAGTTATTTTACACCTTCATAATCCATACATAATGGAAACATGCCCTTGATGTTCTGCTATGAATAGAATTCTGTTATCAGTAGTAGAAGACCTTGTGTAGATCAAAGTGATGCATACCTGTAACCCCAAGCACTTGGAAGGTGGAGGCAGAAAGATCAGGGTCTCAAGGTTACCTTCAGGGTGAAAGGCCAGCTTGGGTTACAGGATACCCTGTTGAAAAAAACAAACAAACCCAAAATTATCTCCCCTGGTGATACTAATTGACACTCATACCATGGAGATTAAAAACTCCTGATTTAAGGAATGAGCCTCAGGATTCAAAACCTGTTTGTAAGCTCATCAGTGGTTATAGAATGTCTACCATCTCTGTGTTACTAGTATTTAAGAGTTATTTTTCCCAATTGGAGAAGGATGAATTTGATAAAAATGAAACAAAAACACAAAACAATGAATGGATTCTGCTGTTTTAAGGGATACATGTATTATATAAAATTCCTGAACTCAGAAAAAAATGCCATTTTTTAAAAAATTGATTTTATTGACTCCTTGAGAATTGCATACAATGTATTTTGATCATATTCAGACCCCTAATTCCATCTCTACTCCTACCCTACCGTTTGCCGCTGGACTTAATGTCCTCTATTATTTTTTTTGTGTGTGTGTCTAATGAGTCTAATTTGTTTCCCCAAATGCTCTTTGGTATGGGTCCATCCCCTGGAGCTTGACCAACCTATGTAGCATCACACCCTTAAGGAAAACTGACTCTCCCTCTTTCAGCAGCTATTACTTGCCAATAGGTCCTTAGATAGGATTGGAGCTTCTCGCCTACTGCTCCACATCCCAATCTCCAGACTGGGATTTTATCTGGCTTGAACTTGTGTAGGTTTTGTGTATGCTGTCACAGTTGCTGTGAGTTCATATGAAAATGAAATACTTTATTTTTTAATTTTGTATGTATAAGTGTTTTGCCTGCATGTATAAGTGCACCACATGCAGTGTCCACAGAGGCCAGAAAAGGGCATTGGATCCCCTGGAAGTGCAGTTAATTATTAGCCAGCACATGGGTGCTGGGAACTGACCACGTTCAAATCCCAGCAACCACATGGCAGCTAACAACTGTCCGTAACTCCAGTCCCAGGGTCTCTTCTGACCTCCACGGGCATTGCAAGACACAGGTGACTTACCTACATGCAGGCATAACACTCATACACATAAAATAAAAATAAATAAAATATTTTTTAAAAAATTGATAGTTAGCCAGCACATGGGTGCTGGGAACTGAACATGGGTCCTCTGAGAGCAGCTAGTGCTCTTAACTGCTGAGCCATCTCTCCAGGTCCTAAAATGCTTTCTAATAATAATTTTTCTTTGTTTAAATTAAAAAAATGTTTATTGAGAATTTCATACATGCATATAAGGTGTTTTGATCAAATCCATGCCCCCTCCCTCCCCTCCAACCCCTCCCATATCTCCCCATCACTTTTTTCATTTCTTTTTTTTCCTTCTTCTTTCATTTCCTTCCTTCCTTCCTTCCTTCCTTCCTTCCTTCCTTCCCTCCTTCCTTTGTTTTTAATGGGACCTTTTGCTACTCTCACATTCCCCTCTGAAGAGATAACCCCAAAATCTTTTAGGGATTAGATAAGAGCTCCCAAATATTTTGACATTTTTGGCCTTTGGACCAGACTGTGTTGCTAAGAGGCCCAAGGACATTTCAACTTTTAGCCAAGAAACTGGCTACTTTTCTTTGGGGTCTTTTTTACCCTAACTGCCTAGCCAATTCCTGCCTCCTATTCTTATCACACCATCCTCTACAGAGGTTACCCAAATTGCCAATAGGGAATCAGGATGCAGACTGCTCTGACTTCTTCCATGCTGAACACGGATTGCAGGGTGAGGCAATTGGAGTGCCCCTTCAGTGGGTCTATCTTAAAAACTCCCAAATTGCATAACTCTTATCTATAGGGAGAAAGAAAGTCCTTGTCTGGTAAGGCATGTGAAGGAGAAGTAAAGGCAAGAGTAGTTAACATTACAAGTTCTAGACAGGAAACCAGAAAAAAGTCAGAATGGCAAATTTCAAATGTTTATAACAGAGTCCATTGGGATTTCTTGATGAGAGCCTCCAAAAGCATCCCTCTATTGGGTTCCTCCTCGTTTTTCTTTTGTCTGCCAAGGCTGGACTCAAGAGTGATGGACTCAGGATTTGTTTTCAAGCACTTTGGTAGCTGTCGAAGTGGCTAGAATCAGTGTCAGTTCCTTCTTAAAGGCTTCTACATAGGGGGAGAAAACAAATTTAGCCATCATTTTAGAGCAATAGTGCGTTATCTCCCTTAGCTACAGGTGGGTACTATAGTATTGCAGACCAAGACTTGAAGTCTTACATCTGATCAGCACGTTCTGCCTTGAAACAAAATCATCAATGAGAAGTAATTGTCTAAATAACATTTTATATGGACTTAAGCCTAATGTCTGGGAAGTGTAATCCCTTGAACTCTTAAAGAAATATACTGATGATTTTACTCTTTGGTTATACTTTCCTTTTGAGTGTTTAAGACCATGCAGTTGGCCCAAATAAACCAATTTATTTTTACTCTTCAGGTTGTTTGAGAATCTGTTCCTCAGGATCACATGGGAGGATCCCCTAGCTTCTTTCTTTTACCAGTTCCATCTATGTGATGATAAGTCAAAGATCCTGCTCGACGGTGGCTGGCTTCACTTGGAAGCATGGAGGAAATGTTTCCTCTGAGTTGACTGTCCTCCTTGTAGACTGGACACTGGTTCAAGTCCATCTGGTGGGGTCTCCGTGGCCTCCCTGAACAAGAGGACAGGTGATTCATCACAGTTAAAGGATGTTTTAAGAGATGCTCCATAGTTCCCTGGAATTTAGTCAACCTTGGAGGACAAGGAGCAACAATTCTCCTTTAAGTCCCTCTGATCAGATTATTATAGGCCTCAAAGTATGGCTGTTAAACATCCAAGAAGGCTAGTTTCACCAGTCAGGTACTTTTAATTACCATGTGCTATGTAGATAAATTTTGGGCAAAAGCCAAACATTCTCTCTAATAATAATTTTTAAAAAGTCACTGGCATTCCTGCCAGTAGTATTTTTATTTATTTTTAAAATTGCAGAATAGCTCTTCTATCTTTGTGTGTGTGCTTGTCTTTTTTTCTTTTTCATTTCTTTTTGAGACAGAGTCTCCCTGTAGCCCCAGTTGACCTGGCACTTGCTATGCAGACCAAGCTGAACTCACAGAGAGCCGCCTGCCTCTGCCTCCCAGGTGCTGGCAGTAAAGGCGTGCACCACCAGGCCCGGCTGCATTTGTCTTCTTTACCCAAAAGAACTCAACCATGTCCCCAAATTATCAAGAGTTAGTATAAAAAATGATGGTTTACAATGAACACAGTAAATGTCTAATGTCCATGTTTTTACTGCTGAACCCAGTCGGGGCCAATTCTGAACTTTAATTCTCACATGGAGCTCCGTAGGTTCAAACATGAAACGAATCTTCAAATTGACTAGCTTCACAAAGTGACAATCTCATAACATATTGCCTAATTTTATTTCAGAGCTCTGGTTTATATAGCTCATGTGGGGGCATATTTTTAAAGTCAATTAATTATTTCATTTTCTTGCCTCTATTAGATCTGAGAGACTCCTTATTATGATGACATATTCATATCTCAGCAGTTTTGATGATGTCATTACTTTATTGTAAGCACTTATCTTCCTAATTTTATGAGTAATACAAATCTTCTTGGGCATGAAAGCTATCATTATTTTTCCCTGCCAGGTGTTTCACACCAGAAAAAAGAGGGGGGGGGCTATTTAATCACATGCTACTTTTAAAAACATTATATTGAGTTTTTGTCATTGATGTAGTCATTTCTGCCTTTTATGTAAATTTAAGAATACCACATGAAATCAGGTGGGTAGCTTATAGGGGGTGAATATAGGGGAGAGGATCTAAGTATGATTAAGGTATATTGTATGAAATGCACAAATTCAATACAAATATACATTTCAAAAAAGTGGTGGTGCATGCCTTTAATCCAAGCACTCAGGAGGCAGAGGCAGGCAGATCTTTGTGAGTTCAAGGCCAGCCTGGTCTACATAGTGAGTTCCAGGACAGCTGGGACTACAGGGAGACCCTTAAAAAAAAAAAAAAAAAAAAAAAAAAAAAAAAAAAAAAAACAGAAAAAGAATATAGCGTTCAATACAATAGGTTTCAATTTTAATACTTAAATTTGGTTTTAGACAAAATTCAAATGTACACAGTGCATAGAGTGCTTCACCCCATCAACTCTGTTAATTCCCCTTCCTCCCCTCTTATGTTTAAGTCTATTCAATTTGTTTTGTGACCCACTGAGATTAAGCAGGTCTGTGTGTGACTGTGGGTTTGGAATCTGGTGGGCCCAGCAGCAGGTACACAACTAAAAACATTGATTGCCCATCTCCCAGAATCTATAAATATCCAGTAGTTTAGCATAAAAAGTAGGGATCTGTGAGCTCATCCCCTTTCCTTGATTGATTGTTGATAGCGGCAGTCTCCTATAAGCCCAGTGCAGGTGACTACAGTTGTAGTGACTTAATGATTGCAATGGTTGTATTGAGTCTAGAGAGTAGCATCTCACATCCTTTCACCCTATCTTCTGCCTCCTACATACTCCTCACCCCTTTTCTGCAGTGTCCCCTTAGCCTTAGAGGAGATGATATAAATAGATCATAAATAGATTTAGAGATGGGCCCAAAACCATTGTTTATTCTCTTCGCTTTGGACAGCCAGGAGATTCTGCATTTACCACTGTTCATTTTAAGTATAATGTTCTGTAATTAAGGCTGGGAGCAGCTTTTGTCAATGGGTTTAAGCATAGCTATTTATCAGTGCAGGACTTCTAATGGCTTCTTAATCTCAAAATTGATTGTTTGCTTCATTCTGTTTTGTTTTGAGACAAGGTTTGCCTGTAGCCCCAGCTGGCCTGGAACTTGCTAGGTAAGCCAGGTTAGCCTCCATCTCATAAGAGATTCGTTTACCTCCGCCTCCTGAATGCTGGGATTTAAGGTGTGTGCCGCCATGCCTGGCTTTGACTTTTAAATGAGGCAAAATTCATATAACATAAGCTCAATGATTTTAAAGTATGTAGTTCAGTGGTGGTTATCACCACAATGTTGTGTAGCCATCTATTTCTAAAACACTTTCCTCAGTCACAGAGGAGACCCATATCTAATTATCTGTAACTTTGGATTCCTTCCACCTCCTAGACCCTGGAAAATTTTAATCTACTTTCTGTCTCTATAAATTAACCTGTTCTAAATATTTCATATAACTGGAATCATGCTAGGTATGACTTGAAGTTCCCTGATGGCATTCACTACAGTGCGTTGTTTCATATATTTATTTGCCATCTGTGTATTTGTCTTTAGTATTTGTTAAGACCTTTGGTACATTTCTTAATCCATCCATTTGTTTTTTTTTTATCCTTGAGTTTTAAGAGTTAAGAATTTATGTAACAATTTTTTTCTTTTGAAACATTTTGATTTGAGATGTCAGTATGCAACCTGGGCTGGCCTTCACTTCCAATCCTTCCTTCAACTTTTTCTTTGTGTAACAATTTTATCACATATTTTCATATTTATTTACTTATTTTTAACTATTTTATTTATTATTACTTTTAGTTTATGTGTGAGCAGTTTGCCAGTATGTATGTAAGTGTACTCATGTGTGCAATGGCTACAGAAGCCAGAAGAGGACGTCATGTTCCCTGGAACTTGGTGCTTGTTTGCTTCCATGTGGGTCCTGGGAATCAAACCCAGGCCCCCTTCAAGAGCAGTCATTTCTCTTAACCACTGAGCCATCTCTTCAGTTGCACCACATATATTTTATAAAACTTTTTACCCAGCCTGTGGCTTGTCTTTCATCTTCTTGTTATTATGCTGTTATTCCTAGAAGGAAGATGAGTCAAAGGGAGAGCAGCATATGGTTCTAGAGACTAAGACAAGTTATAACCCTATAATAAAACACCTGTGTTATTGGTTTAGTCATTTAACCTGTACATTTCTGTTTCATAGACAGTTAAATGAATGGACTGAGATGGGACAGGGGTTTCCAGTGTACTTAGTGAAGCATTAAGTCTTCTAATGTGGCCCCCAGTAGAAAGGGAGAAGAGGAAGGGCTTCTGGTGTGCACCATCTCCCTTTCAGATAGAATAACTCTATTTTGGAATTTATCTCTTTTTAATCTCTCCATATAGCTCTGATTTGAAGAAGATTCCCTCGGAGAGAAGGGAGTGGGCTGGATTTGATCAAAACACCTTATATGCATGTATGAAATTCTCAGTAAAGTTTTTTAAAGAAACTTTTGGTAAATATTTGTAGCTTTCATTTGTGAAAGGCGTAAGATAAAGGTCTCCCCATTCTCTAGTTATCAGGTCACAGTGACGTCTACACTATATTTTAGTTCATATATACTTTTATCAACGTGAAAGCATGTATCTGTCATATGACCCCATGAAGTCTTGTTTCTTTACCCTTTTAAATGGTATCACAATGCCTTAGCTAAAAAGTTCATCTGAGACATATGTGACAGAATTTAACCCATCTAGTTAGGTGAAAACTGTTGACAGTCCTTCAAGTCAGCATCTTCATACCGGTCTTGTATGATTCAATACTGATCAGCCTACCTATGGTAAAAACAAAATAAACCAAACAAACAAAAACAAAAGCTAGCTAGCAGAGAAGAAATTTACTGGTCAGTACCAACTTGACTTTTCCATGTCTTCTGAACTAAGTGTGTGATGTCTTCAACAATAGAATCTGACCATCAAGTTTATTTGGGTAATCAAAAGCAGTAGCAATAGTCTGTATTGTTTTGGGAGCTTCCAGGACAGCCTTGACCAAAGACATGAAGGGATGTATCCGTCATTTGGCACTGGGATTAACTATTTGGCAACCTATCAGTTCTGGAAAGAGCATTACCCCAAGTAGAGAAACTTCAATTAAACTCTTGTGTATGAATATTATAAAAAAAAAACCTTCACATTGGTACACTGTATTTAAGCCAGACTTTCATGCTATCATTTCCATATTAAATTCTCATATAAATGCTAATTTCAGCAGTGAAGTCATTTCTGATGCCCATGCTCTAAGAAAACACAAACACATTCATTGAAACTCCACTTTTAAAATCTGTTATGCTTTGCTGTAGGCTAGAAAGATAGCTGAATGTTTTTGTGGTAGTTGCCTATGAAATATAGCATTTTTTATTAAATGTATTATGTGTCCTACTAGGATAATTATCCAGTGTTTAGAGTCTAGACTGTAGCTGTCACATAGAAAACATGATACCCTCTGTATTGGTGGACTATAAAACAGTCACTATGATAAAAAACCTATGTGTTTAAAACTATATCTCAGATTTAATGCACTCGATCTCATTGCCAGTTATAGTTATTTCCATCTTTTTTTCTATTTGGGGCAGAGAAATAATCAGTATAGATAAGACCCATAAATCAAAAAAGAAATCTTATACTTTTAGCAACTGTAAGCAAGAAGACTCCTGTATCCTTGCCAATATGATTGAACCATTAGTAAAAGGAGAAATAGCCATCTCGGAATGGTGTTGTTTTGATGACCCCATCCAGTTATAGTTATTTCCATCTTTTTTTCTATTTGGGGCAGAGAAATAATCAGTATAGATAAGACCCATAAATCAAAAAAGAAATCTTATACTTTTAGCAACTGTAAGCAAGAAGACTCCTGTATCCTTGCCAATATGATTGAACCATTAGTAAAAGGAGAAATAGCCATCTCGGAATGGTGTTGTTTTGATGACCCCATTTCATCATGTATT
>NW_008338253.1:1796113-1798489 GCF_000622305.1 Nannospalax galili | reverse complement strand
TTTTTTTTTGCATTTGCTTTAGGCAAACCATTGCCCCTCATCCAGAAATATCATAGGTGTTAGCATACCATGCCTTTAAATCAAATTTTATAATTGTAATTTCATAAATGTTTGTGATATCATGTTATTACACAAGGAATCATTCTTATAAGAGGTTATATATTTTAAAACCCCTTCCAAGAAAATTTAGTGTTTTACTTTCCTTTGTTGGAGAATCTGTAAGACTTTCTCCATATCCAGTTTTTCTTTATGATGCATAAAATCATTAGATAAGAGACATCTCAATGTACAATCTAAAATTTAGCTTTTAAGAAAACCATATTGAAGAAGTTAGTCTCACTCCACAGGAACCATGTTTATTTTGTGTTTAAAGAATATTGACTATAGACATACGTTGCCTCTTTTGTCTTCTCTCATAAAAATCCATTTCTGGCACATTATTCAGACTTATTCCCGGAAACATGCTTGTCCGCATCTGGTATTTCATTGTATACCTCCTGTAGTACAGTGATGTTTTTTGAAAAGTCTTAAGTAGTAATCATAATCATCATATTGCCCTTAGGAACCAGGTTTGGGGTATTAAAGCTGTTAATAGCAATTGTTTCTTCTCTCAAATATTCTTAGATTCCAGTCTTATGAGCTCAATTCTATAACATAAATTTTTTAATAGTTATTATTTTTATTTCATGTGTATGCATGTATAGCCTGCATGTAGGTAAGTGCACCCATGTTGTGCAATGCCCGGGGAGGACAGAAGAGGCTGTCCTATCCCCTGGAATTGGAGTTACATACAGTTGTTAGCTGCCATATAGGTGCTAGGATTTGAACCCCGGTCTTCTGCAAGAACAGTGTTCTTCACCACTGAGCCATCTCTCCAGCACCCACAAATTATTTTTTAAATCATAAAGTCTTGAGCTTTAACTCCCTAATTCTTTGTAAACACACACTGTATGTTGAAAACATACCATAAAATAAATTCTGAATTATACACACACCAGTTATGAAAACATCAGCCTGCAGTTTCCCATAAGCAGGTTATAGTTTAAAAATAATATTGAGAGATAGTTTTCCCCCAATCCTAAGTAAAAGATGATCTAAGCAGTAGCTTTTCATTTGCATAATTTAATTCTTGTAGTAAATATGATGTCACTTAGGATGTGAAACTTTTGTTTTCCTAAGGTGAGCTATTTCCATGAGTCTGATAAAAAGTACACGTTTAACACCTGTGCCAGCTGAATGAAATAAGCCTGAAGGTATTGTATTCAGGTATGATTGAGTAAGAGTATCACTCTAGCTTATAAGGAAGAAAACATGAGATTAGGAGTGTGACCCTTCAAAGGATTAAAAAAATAAACCCAAGCATCGAATTAGATGCTGCTTTGTTGATTTGTTGGTTTGGATAATACCAACGACTTGGCTGAAAAATAGTGTATTTATATCCTGCAACGATTTGGATATGAAGCAGTATTCCCATTTCCCCATACCTTCCAAGTGTTGGAACTCTTTACTATCACAACTGGAAGTACTCAAGAAATCATATCGAATATCTTCACTTCAACATTAGGAAACAGACTCTGCTAAGTAGCAAATGTTAGAATCTTTCAGCCAGTTTGGTGCCCGAGCAGGGACAAGAATGCTTGCTTACATGTTCAACCCCTTTCTCCATACCACTGTTCTCTGATCCTGTAGTTTCACTTGCCTCAGTACAAAGTTGGTGAAGATAACGAACCTCTCAGACTTGAGCAATGTATCTCAAAAGGCAGCTTTTCAATACCAGTCAGAAAACTTGAATAAACTGATACTTTGCCTGTTATTCAGCTTTGCACAACAAATTCACAACTAAACAAGACAGCAGATATTTCTTCAGAAAAAAATCAGTTTCCTGGAATCATTATAGATTTTAGTCTGTGGTACACAAACATTTATGGAACATAGTCTGGGAACAAATTTATCATTTAAGTTAATATAATTTGTGAATTGATGATTGCTTGTCTTTTTTAATGTTTTAAAAATACTGGACTGAAGGTATAGCTCAGTAGTAGAGAAGTTGGTTAGCATGCTCAGGTCCTAGAGTTCAAGCACTAGCACAAACAAACAAAAAACCAAACAACAATAACAACGAACAAAAATAAAACCTTTTGAAAAGCAATTATTTTTAGCATGAGTCTATAGCTTAGTGATAGAGCACTGGCTAGCATGCACAAAGCCTTGGGTTTAAATTTTTATGATAATAGTTAAAAATAAGATCATATACACTATTGTCTTTTTTAAAAATTTAATAACCACATGATTAGAAGAAGCATTTCATTACAGCTTTAACGTATTCAGTAACAATTTCCAGAACAAGGATACATCTCTTTCAAAAGTGGCTGTAAA
>NW_008338253.1:1785535-1795926 GCF_000622305.1 Nannospalax galili | reverse complement strand
AATCTCTCTGTATCTGATTATACTAGTCACAGTCCGTTACTTTCTGAGCTCCTTGGCATCCAAGCATGGGTATAAAGTCATCAGGTAGATTTCATTCGTAATGTTTATCACCTCTACTAATTAACATGAAGTAAATTTTTATGCTTCCTCCTCAAGTACAAGTCTTTTAATTTGTTGATTTTTTTTGTGTGTGTGTATTGTACAGAACATCCCACACAATCTTATTCATCTATATACCCACTTCCCTGATGGCACCCTCACATAGCCCCCCACCACCACTGGAGCCCATATATTCTGTCATCCCTGTTACTGTCCACTGTGTTGTCGGCACCCCCAGCCATTCCCCAGTGCTTCTCTGTCTGCTGAATATAGTCAGCCTGTCTAGAGATCCTTGTTTTAGGAATATCAGCTGTTCCTCATCTAGCATCAATCAGTTGTCAATATTCCTTTAGATAAAATTGGGGTCTGCTGTTCATTTTCCCAGTTTTATGCTGGGTTCCTGTCTGGGAGTCTTTTGGGGCACCTTGACCAATAACACAAAGGAAGGTATCTCCTGTCTGGCATTGTTTCTTGTTATGTAGCCTTTAGCTATACATATCGACTCTTAAAAATTTTATTGACCCCATTAATCTTTGTTTATACTTTCCTTTTGGGTGTTTAAGACCCTACAGTTGGCCCAGGTAAACCAATTTGTTTTAACTCTTAAGGTCGTTTGAGGATCTGTTCATCAGGGGTTACATGGGCTTGGGAGGAGCCCCTGGCTCCTTTCTTTTACCAGTTTCGTCTATGTGAAGATAAGTCAAAGGTCCTACTCGACCGTGGCTGGCTTCGCTTGGAAGCATGGAGGAAATGTTACCTCTGTGTTGACCCTCCTCTTTGTAGACTGGACACTGGTTCAGGTCCATCTGGTGTGGTCTCCATGGCCTCCTGGATCAAGGTGACTCACCACAGTTACAGGACATTTTCAGAGATGCTCATAGTCCCCTGGAACTTAGTTGACCTAGGAGGGAAAGGAGCAAAACTGTCCTTTATGTCCCTCTGTCCAAATTAGTATAGGCCTCATAGTATGGCTGTTAAACATCCAAGAAGGCTAGTTCCACCAGTCTTGTGCTTTTAATTACCATGTGCCATGTAGATAAAGCTTTGGCAAAGACCAGATGCTCTCAGATAAACCTTACCTAGACATATATTACATTCTTTGATCTGGTTGTATGTATAATTTGTCAGTAAGTTGTTGGACTAATATTCTCCCCTCTTGTTTTTTGTAAAACTAGCTAGGCATTATTTATCTACCGCATTGTGTTTATAAACATCATCTCACATACCTTTATTGATGAGTCACATTCACTATGATAAAAATAATCATTGATATCTACTGTTTTGGGGCCTGGCAGTGTGAGAACAGTTATATCCTTCTTTAAAAGAAATAATTCTTGAAGGGATTTGTCTTTCTTTTCCCTTGTATTCAGGTTAATTAGCTTTCACTTCTTGATCCTGTCAGTATATTGATCTGGTTCAGCTTACCGCTCCTTGCTCTACTTTTCAGTCTGAATGTTCAATATGGCTTGACTTGAGGATATAGACAGAATAACCTGACCCTTGATTTGTGTAAGGGAATCGGGCTCCCCTGTAGATCAAGCATAAAATGCACTGTAGTACATGACCTTGGTTAATTTCCCATTTCTAAGTTCATGAGATTGGGTTTATTTGTGTGAATCTACATAAATGCAGTATTACTATTATATCCAAAATTATGTAAAATATTAAATACCCACCTGGACTGTCCTGGACTGTCCACCTAAAATTCAATTGAACATAATTTATCTAGTGAATTTTATTGTAACTGCACAATTCTCTAACCATAAGTACCTGTTGCATATATGATTTTTCTATCTTAATAGGTATGTAAAAGCTTCTGTGTGGTTTACTCTTAAAATTTTAATGATGAGTCTGTAAACAAACAGTTGACAAAAAGTAAAAAGTAAGTATAGAAATTACAGGAAAGACTGTTTCATTATGACTTTGTTACAGATATTGTGTACTTAAAAGGGAAGAAAAACTAGTACTTAATTTACATTCAGAAGAATTTCTGAAACTTTAAAATCTGATTATATTCCCAAAATATTTATGACTCATAAAGCATGCTGTAACAAATATATCAATTCATAATTAAAAGACATTAAGAAGATAAACTCAATGTAAGTGGACCTTTCTATATTAATTCCATTTTTTCAGAGTACATTTTATTATCAGCTTGGTAAATCTCTTGTTTTGTTTTTTTTTTTAACATGGAACAACTGCCACACCTCATATTACTATTTATTTGTTTATTTTCTTTCTTTTCTTTCTTTCTTCTTTCTTTCTTTCTTTCTTTCTTTCTTTCTTTCTTTCTTCTTTCTTTGTCTATTTAGGTCTTTATGAGACAGGGTCTCCCTATCAACCAAGCTAGCCTGGAACTCTCTATGTAGACTAGAGTGGCCTTGATCTTACAGAGATCCACCTGCCTCTGCTTCCCCAGCTGGGATTAAAGGCATGTGCCACCACAACCTGGCTTATAGTTTTTTTATTTTTAAAAAAATTTTTGGTCTATGTTTGCTAAACCATGAACAAAGTCGTCTATATACAATATCTCATTTTAATTATGGATTATAATAATATTTTTGCAGTGTGATCTAATTGATATCAAATTTACAAAAGAAGCAGTACTTAGGTTTTTGCTTTTTTCACATAGCTGTTTGTTCTGACACTTTGTCTTTTTTCTATGTTGTTCACCACTTAACAGCTTTGATATATCAGTTAGATCACATTGCAAATTAAGTAATTACAAATTTTCTGTAATGCAAAAATGACTTTTTCCTTTTTCTCTAAAAAACACCCAGCCTGGTCTATATAGTAAGTTCCAGGACAGCTGGGAGGGAGACCCTGTCTCTAAAAGACCAAAAAAAAAAGGGGGGGGGATGAAAAAGAAACAAAGTAAAAAGTTGGCAAAACAAAAATAAAAACCATCAAAACCAATCTTTCTGGCACTCAGAATAGTTGGCAGTGCTGCTAGAAGCTGAACTACAAGACTGATCCTTATGTTGTCCAACTGGGTTGGTAATAATTTACAATGCGGGGATGACACCATTCTACTTAGCATTTCATTTTCCTGTACTTACTTCATATCACAATGGGCTTGATTTCTTGATAGTTCAAATATCTAATGATCTTGATGTTTCAATTTTCATATCCCTGATTTTTAGCTGTATTGCATTACTGCAATGAAATGCTTAAGGCATTCTAACTTTATAAAGAAAATAGTTTTATTTAACTTACAATTTGGGAGTTTGAAACATCAAATAATATGTTACAGGTTCTGGTGAGAATCTCTCTGTTAGCTGTGTCACTTCATGGTGAATGGTTATAGAAGTCACATTGCTAAATGGGAAATCGCAGAGAGACTGGGTTTCAACAGTCCCTTCGAGGGCACTCATCCAGTTTCATAAGGACTTCACACTAGTTTGTACCACATAAAGGTCTACCACTTCTTACTACCACAGAGACCCATACCTTGAACACATGAACCTTTGGGCAGATAAACAGCATTCAAGCCATAGCATCTCCCTTCCCCAGGCAAGTTCACAAAACCAAGGTGACTAATTAAGAAGTGCTGGATTAAAACAGCCTATAACTCAGTGATATGACTAGATTGTGTGGAGGACTACACTGTATTCTTCTTCTGGTTATAACTCTCATCGAGGTCACAGTAACTAATCTGACAGAATTGAGTAACTTTGAGCTTTAAAAAGGCTCTTAATCTCCTTCCTCGCACAAATTCTCTGTCTGTCAAGCTTGATATACAAAATGGATTTGGAAGAATGGGAAAACTCTATCAGTCTCTATAGTCTCTTGGTCAGAGGTTCCTACATTTTATTAGTTTATGTCTAGGTGATATTTTTATAGCAGCTGTACTTGACAAAAAAATCAGACAGTTCAATTTATTAAGTAATTAGGTCAAAACCACTTTAAAAAGTATTTATGGGCTGCTGGAGAGATGGCTCAGTGGTTAAGAGCACAGGGTGCTCTTGCAGGGGACCCAGGTTCAGATCCGAACACCCAAATGGCAGCTAACAACTATCCACAACTTCAGTTCCAGGGGACTCCATTACCCTCCTCTGACCTCCAGGGGCATTGCATAACATGGGTGCACTTGCCTACATGCAAGTAAACAAAAAATAAAAATAATAATAATACACATAAAATAAAAAAAATAATAAAGTGTACTGTTTGAGGAAAAATGCATAAATTGGGAAAAAGCAATATTTTATCTCAACTTTAAATAAACATGCACTTATACTAATGGAAGGTGTGTGTTTGCAGAATCCTGAACAACTTCTAAAATGTTGACATCAAACTGGATACTGCAACACCATTATCTCTTGTGTATTGATTCTTCACAAGGCTGCTTTTCTTTTCTTTTAAATCACAGATGGAAACAGAGCTTTGCAAAGAAGAGGAATATAGACTAATCTAATGATGAAACTCTGAAGTGTCTCTGAGGGTGGTTTGTGGATGTCCAAAAGATGTCAAGTATCACTGCTTTCACAAACCACTAACCTCCTTTTTTAAAATGTAAAATATTCTACATAACTTCTGTGTGTCTGCTCCATCACTCTGTGGGTGGGGCTTTGCTTCATGTTTTGGGAATGAAGGTGCCAATGCAAAAAGCATCCATTAATGTCCTCTTCCAAGAACAGAAGGCACCCAACTACTCTACAGTTCATAACTACTAGACGAAATCAGACTGTTCTTACAAAACAACAAAAAGTATTCTCTCAGAGTCTTATGACTAGGAATGTTCTATAAATTTCAAGAGTAGTTTTTATTGCCGAAAACTAAAAGTATATGCAAAGGCTGCCCCTAGAAAATTCAGTGCAAATATATATTATGTAGCATACAAACATTAAATATGAAGTAATGCTTCATAATTAGAAGCAAGTTTCTGTTCAGTCTCCTAGTTTTCCTGTTCTTCCTTTCACTTTCTCTCCACTTACTGAACTCTTTTCTGTACTGAGTTCTTTATTAGATGCTCCAAAAGAGAGACATTGGATCCAAATATTAATAGAACATAGGTTCTACACTCTAGAAATTTATACCCTTGAGGGGGAGCCAGTGTTGTACCAAACTTAAGAGTTTTATTAATTATTTTAACAAAAGTATATGTTGTTACTTAGGATTCATAGTAGATCTGTCTAATAAACAGTGATTTGAAGACTTTAGAGAATGTTACATTAGAATAGGAGTTCATCAAGCAGAGGAAATATCAGGTGAAAAATTATGGAGACCCCGAAGGGCCAATTTATACAATTAGGAGATTTGGTTTGACTGAGGAAAAAGATGTGTGGTGGATGAATTGTCTGACAAGATTGGCATCCAATCATCTTTCATTTCTGTCCTTTCTTTCCATTATTTTTGCCACCACTCTAATGCATGATCTTAACATCTCTTAACCTGCCCTATATGAAGTAGCCTTTTTCTAGCTTTCCCCCTCCAACTTACCCTCATCTGATCCCCAAATCTGCTCCTTATGTATCTTGTTCACTAGTATTGGTGTAAACCTCGAACGAATAGTACAAATATGCTACCCTAACATTACGTGCCTCCATACACAGCAATTTGCCTGTGTCTGACTTCATTTCCCAGTTATCTTTTACTCTGGCACTGTTGATCAACTCACTGTTCCTCCTTGTTTGCTCAATTCCACACCCTTGCTCACTGCTTTGTTTTCCTAAGATATATTTTATCACCAACTCCACATGCTCCAATCCTGCCCCTCCTTACAAAACCCAGCTCAAATACAGGGGTTCTTTACCACATCCAGACACATATACACACCCAGTTGAAGTATGCCTGTCATCTGACAGAAGCCATCATATAATGTCTTTTTCAGTTAGAGTTCTTTGTGCATTTTTACAATCTGTTATTTCTTGCCCCGAAGAACCTTGCAGGCAGAAGTCACCTGCTTCTTTGTGACTTGTAGGTGTTCACGTTGTATATAGGTTTGCTCAGTGAATGTGTCTTAAGAAAAAGAATTTTGTTCACTTATAAATGTACATGTTAATGTACTGGCTTCTTCAATGAAATTAAACCCAAGATGAGAGAACCAATTGGACTTTTGGAGTAGAGCACCTTTCTAGTAGTTGGTTAATTTTTAAACCTTATCCTCTGCTGTCTTTCAGTAAATTTGCAGACATTATTTCTCTTGGCTAAAGATTGTTTGCTGTTTAAATGTTTAAATGTCAGTTGTATTAACTTTCAGTGCATTAAATATACCAAATTTGTTGTACAGGTATTTTGGTTTAAGTCAGTAATTTAGGGAATAACTTGAAAAATTCTCTTATTTCATTTAATCGTTTCCTTTGAAGAGATAGTATGAGGAACTCATTTTGAAGTTAGGAAAAAGTTAAGTTTTTTGAATAAATATACTTGTCTGAGCATATGTGTGTCGGTCTTAGATTTGAAATATTTTCGTTAGAGAGAATGTTTCCTAGCTGAATCTGATAAAGATGAAGCTTAGAATTTTCTTGTTTTCTTTAGTGAAAATAGTACGTGTTTTAAGTAGTATTTTGGTGCTGTGTTCTCAAAGCATATTTATATTCTGCAGACTTATCATATCATGTAATCTATGATTAAGTCATGCATGTGATTTCTGTCAGCTCTTGTTTAACTCACTCAGTTTAAGAAGAAATGCAGAAAGAAGTAATCTACTTAAGCTTCAAATATTACTGCTTTGTTTTGATTTTTAACTGAGATTGAACACAGAGCCTTACACATGCTAAGCATTAACACCAAGCTACACCCTTAGCCTCTATTTTAGAATTTTAAATTCCTAACTTAGATCCCTGCAGCCAGGAAAAGTCCCAAAGAAGTCTTGAAGTCTGGAAGCTGTCCAGTGTTTGAAAAGAGAATGTGACCTCATCCTGTAAGTTACAGCTGCCACACTCTCACTTCTTTCCCACACTGAAAAAATTCTAATACTTTTAAATTCTTTACATATATTTATTTAAGCGTGTGTGTGTGTGTGTGTGTGTATGTGTGTATGCATGCACACACATTCCACTGAGTGCATGTAGAGGTGGAGGTAAGAGGACAACTTTCAGGAGTCAATTCTATCCTTCTACCACATGAGTTCCAAAGATTGAAACCCAAGTTGCCAGGTTTGGCAGCACAGACCTTTACCTTATGAGCCATCTCATCAGCCTCCTAATTCTTTTATCAGCATGCAGCGTCCATTAGATTTCCAAACTATTAAAAGACTGTTAAATGCTTTGTCACCATTTCTTGTTCCTTGGTATATGACAGATGTAACTAATATATAATAATATCTTCCCCATTGGTCAGATTTTTACTCCAAGTAATTGACCGGATTTGGCAAGGAGATCAAGTCTGTTTGCCAGCTTGGTCCATCTAAAGTTCTCAGTATTATGTTACCTTGATTCTTGGTAGAGGAAAACCATAAGAGATGTTTATGGAATGCTCTTGGTAACTTGATTAGTCTGGGATTAGAAGATGTGTATCCTGATACATCACCTCCCAGTTACTTATCCTTTTCCACAGCGCACTTTCTGGTTTTAGGCATTAGCTGCTTTCCTCCTTGACTCTCATTTTCCATTTAACTAGCATATGAGAAAATAATTTTCTCTTCGTATTATTTTACTTTTTGTCTTGTTGAAAGCTGAAAATTCCTTATTGTTGATTATTTTATTTATGGTCAAGAAAACCAACCTAAAACTCAGTGATACCTTTGAATGAACATGTGTATTATTTTAAAATAAGAAAGCTGAAAATTCTGATCAAGTTCACACTTGTCTGACTTTGCTCTGAGTGATGCACTCAGCACAGAACATTATTTTATGAGGGGAAGTTGGTGCAGAAAATCATATACACTTTATGTGATAAACAGATTAAGAAAGAAGACCTGTTTTTCTTGGAAAAGAGAAGTTCCAATAAAAATCAGTTCCTGTCTTTTTTCCTATATTAATCCATGATGACCTGTTTGTTATTTCAGAGGATGTAAACAACAATGGCTAAAACACTGCATCTTTATGAAATGTGTCTGTTAATACAGGCAGCCCATGAACACTTAGAACTCATCTTCTAAGGAGCTGATATTAGGGTAGTGATTCTCAGTCTGTGGTAATAAGACTGGTGACAAAAACATTACCTTGGAATTGATTACAACTGCAATTTCTTGTTTTAGATTTATTTTATTTATTCATATGTATGTGACTGTGTATGTCTATGCATGTGTGTGCAGGTGCGCACAGAGGCCAGAAGAAGATGTCCAGTCTCCTGAAATTGTACTCGGGTTCTCCAAAAGAACAGCAAGCACTTTTAACTGCTCAGCCATCTCTTCAGCACATTTGCAATTTCTTATTATTTATTTTATTTATTAATTTGTGATGTGTGTGGGGGGGGTGTCCATAGAGGCCAAAAGAGGACATCGGGTCCCCTGGAGCTGGAGTTGCAAGTGCTTGTGTGGGGCCCAGTGTGGGTGCTAGGAACCAATATGGGTCCTCTGCAAGAGCAGCAATTGCTCTTAACTACTGAGCCATTCTCAAGCCCGACAAAATGTAATTTCTTTTATATTTCTTTTATTTTATTTTCATTTTTTTTCATTTTAGGATATCATACATGAGTATACTGTCTTTGCATCCTTTCCATCCCCTTGAACTCCTCCCATGTCCCCTAACCACTTGCTCTTGAATTCATGACCTATTCTTATATATTTATTTGTGTTTATGTGTATGTGGGTATATATAAAGCCTACTGAGTCTAATTAGTGTGCACTTATTTGCAAGTATTTAGGGCAGACCCCTTAAGATTGGGATATTGTTCCTGAAGAAAAACCTCATTCTTCTTCGCTCAGAAACCATTCACTGCCTGTAGCTGGTCACCTAGGGGGTAGAGCCTTATGAAATTATCCTTTGTCATATAGTTGGCATGTTGATTGGTGTGGTCTTTGCAAGCCTGTTCAGGCAGTCATATCGTTGAGAGGTTTGTTTTTTGTTTGGTTTGTGTGTGTGTGTGTGTGTGTGTGTGTGTGTATATACATGAGTGTAGATGTCCATGGAGGCCACAAGATGATTTTGGATCCCTTAGAAGAGTAGCAAGTACTCTAAACCACTGAGCCATCTCTCCAACTCCAAAATTTCTTAGCCCTGGCCCAAACCAATGGAATTAGAAACTGATGTCAAATACCACTAATCTGTGTAATAATGAGTCTTCAGAGATTTTGATAGTGCTAAAATGTGAGAAAGACTGCCAGGAAATTCCTCTGTTATTCTCTACCTCAACAGTACCCTTTTGATTTCTTCCATTTATCATAGTTTGTATTTTTAGTGTTTCTTGTGATGATGCTAACTCAATAATTCCTTTATAGGTGAATTCTTCAATGAGGCATAGAAGGAAAGAAACGTTGAAGGCCAACTACAGTATTCTTTCCAGTGTAGATATTACCTACCTTTGGAAATTTTAAAGAGTCCTGAGTAATGAATTTATACCTTCACTAAAATGAAATACATACTTAAATTAAGGGTTCACCACTGTTTCTTGTTGCGTTGTTTGTTTTGTTTTGTTTTGTTTTGTTTTGTTTGACAGTGTCTCCCTATAGACACAGCTGGCCTGGAACTCATGATGTAGACCAGGCTGACCTGATTTCACAGAGAGATGCTTGCCTCTGCCTCCCAAGTGCTAGGATTAAAGGTGATTTTTCAGAGATCTACCTGCCTCTGCCTCCTGAGTGCTGGGGTTAAAGGTGTGTACCGCCATGCCCAGCTCTACTACATCATTTTATAAAAGTTACTGTTTTACTTATTTTTTCCATTTATTTCAGAAAGTTGTTTCTTTGGAAAATAGTCTTTATTTTACCGTCTTGAAAACTCTGGAGTGTGCTTTAAAACAAGATTAATTGTTTTTAATGTGTACATAGGAGACCATAGCGATGGCTCAGTGGTTAAGACCATTGGCTGCTCTTCCAGAAGACCTGGGTTCAATTCCCAGCATCCACATGCTCTTTCAGAGAACCTGGGTTCAATTCCTAGCACCTACATAGTAGCTACCTGCAGTCTGTAACTCCAGTTCCAGGGGAATCCGATGCCCACTTCTGACCTCCACAGGAATTGAGCAACACAGATGAACTTACATACATGCAAGCAATACACTCAAACACATAAAAAAGTTAAAAAATAAATAAAAATATTTTTAAAAATTCTGGTGGCATGACATTTTGCATACACAGACAAGACACTGAGAAAAACAAAAAGTCAAGATTAAAATGTTCTTATGTAGCCAGGTGTGGTGGCACATGCCTTTAATCCCAGCACTTGGGAGGCAGAGGCAGGTGGATCTTT
>NW_008338253.1:1775660-1785317 GCF_000622305.1 Nannospalax galili | reverse complement strand
AAGAAAGTTCATATATATATATATATATATATCTCCCATATATGTAAACACATTTATTGGCTAATCTATGCTTGTTTTTTAAAATTATTGATTGTTGTTTTTACAATACCAGCAGTTGAACCCAGGGCTCTTCACACGCTAGGCAAGTGTACTCCCATTGAGCTACATTTTAAACCAACTGTTTATTTTCTGAGATATGGTCTCACTATGTAATTTATTTCACTTGGTTTCACAAATGCGTTTTGAATGTGTATAAGCTATGCATCTATGAGTTATGGAAAAAAGTTTTCTTTTCCTTAAAGACCATGACATGAATTTGGGTGCCTTGATGTGCAACTATACTATAAATTAATTTAGTGTTTTTCAAACAAAATTACTGTTTGTTGTTTCCTGGAAGGATTGTGGATAAATTAACCTTTTTATTTTCACATATTTCAGAAACTTCTTGGGAATTTGTTTTTATTTTACCATCTTTAAAGATCTGCAATGTGCTTTCTACCACATTAGAAAACTTTTTAAGTAATGTTTCTCTAGGTTTATAGTATTAGGTCAATTGGAGTTGTATTTATTTTTAGTTAGAGAGACAGAGACTGATAGTCTAGAGACTGGGTTTTGATTTTTGATGTTGCTGTCCAACAACCTACTGCCTTGGAGTATCCACTTACAGTAATGAATATAAGCAGTGCTATCATTATTACTATATTTAAACATCCATGGTGGTCAGGAATGTGCTAAAGTCTGAATATAACATGGTTAATTATGTCACTGTTGCTGCCCAGTGCAACATCAGCTAAAGGACATCAAGAAGAAGCTAACAAATGTCCTGGATTGGAGTTAAGAATTGCTTCCTTCCTGATTCACCGAAGGGGGTTCAGAATGTTGCCTGTGTTTGCTGAAGAGCATCTGGCAGTTTTCTTCTTGTATGTTAACTTCACACATGAGGGTTTTGTTGCTATTTTATGCTTATTATTATATCTTCTTTTAGTTTTCCTCACAGGAGAAAAAGCCAATTCAGTACTAAAACGCTACCCAAGAGCCAATGGGCTCTTTGAAGAAATAAGACAGGGCAACATTGAGCGTGAATGCAAAGAAGAAGTCTGTACATTTGAAGAAGCCAGAGAAGCTTTTGAAAATAATGAAAAAACGGTAAGCATACTGGCAATTTAAAACATGTTCACAAATTGGCTTATCATATTTTTTTTTCCTCTGTTCCCTTGAGTGAAAGCTACCACTGGTACAGTATCAGGGCAAGGATGTAATCAAGGGTTTTCTTTCAGGACTAGCTACCAAAGCCTGGCCCCACTGACTAAGGGAAGACCTGTGAAAGTGCTAATCATTGTATATTTTTAATCTACATTCCCAAAGTGCATGCATTGCTATCGATTAAAAAATATTTTGTAATGTCTCAATGTGGCATCTGATGACTAATGTGTAGGAGAAAGAAGATTTGCTTCTCTGTGTCTGGTCTGTATTTGAGGGCCATTGAATTTTGCTGAGCTAAATGTTATCATAGTGGCAAGGCATCCAATTCAGACAGGCTTTGATCTGGAAAGCTGATAGTGTCTTTACCTTACTATGCCTCATCAAAGCAAAAGAGTAGAGGAGAGTAATGGACACAGATAGTGTTTTGATACTTAATTTCTCCTGTGCTGTGTGTGTAGCTCAGTGGTATTACGATTGACTTGCATGCTTCAGACCTCGAGTTCCATCACAACACTACAGAAAGATTGTTTTGGTTTTCATGTAAAAGAAAAACATGTTTGGACTCTTCCATTTTATTCTGCTTTGCCTGAGGCTTAAAGCAATATATCCAACCAACCTATGACTGACATCTCTAAAGTATAAGCTAAATTCAGTCTTCCTGGATTCTGTTTCTCTCTTGTGTTCTCAATAGTAAGAGGAAGTATGACTGATGTACCACCACCATTTAAGTGCATGGTGTATTAATCCTTTTCACATAATGAATTTAAAAATAATTTTTACATTTATTTAATTTTCTTGGAGGAAAGGTGCAAACCATGGCACATGTGTGGAAGTCAGGAGACCAGGAGTCAGTTCTTTCCTTCTACCATGTGGGTTCTGGGGATCAAACTCAGATGGTCAGGAATGGTGGCAAGTGCCTTTACTCACTGAGCCATCTTGCTGGCCCCCATTTAATTGTCATTTTTTATATCTTATTTTATGTGTATGAGTGTATTGCCTGCACATATTACATGCACCCATGTCGTGCAGTGTCCAACGAGGTCAGAGGAGGGTGTCAGATCCCCTGGAACTGGAGTTATGGATGGTTGTTAACCACCATATGGAATCGAACCTGGGTCCTCTGCAAGAGCAGGCAATGCTCTTAACCACTGAGCCATCGCCCCAGTCCCCACATAATTAAAATTTAAAACAGCAGGCTAGACTGATAAATTTTCTTCACTAGGCATGGTGGGACATAGCTGTAGAACTAACACTCAGGAAGAGAGGAAGATTGTGACTTCCAGCCTAGGCTACATAGTAAGTCCCAGACCAGTCTGAACCTGTCTCATAAACAAAGCAAAACACCATGTCTCTTCTCTGCAGTGGCTTCATACCTCTCTCAGTAAAAGCCAAAGGGTTCAGAATCATCTGGAAAGAATAATTGTTTCCACCCCATACTTCCACTTCCCTGCAGTTATTTCTCACCGCAGCTCCTATGACGCTACACTTTCTGGATTTTGTTGCATCTGTCTTCTGCCTCTTCACACACACAAATCCTAAGCACATGCCCTGCCTTACAGCTTTGACATTCTCTTTCTCTTCCAAATGTGTTGCATCTGAACTTTCTGACTGTTTTCAGGTCTTTGTGGAACTCCACTTTCTCAATGAAGAAATGCTCTATATGCCATTATTTTTTTGTTCCCAATATTTATCACTATCTGACTTCCATTTGTTTGTTAATTTTTACTTTCTCCCTAAGACTGTTAACAGCAGCATTTCTCATTTGTTAGGTTTGTAGATATGGAATTCTAGCCCATAATAGGGGCTAAATAATACTTGATAGAATGTGGTAATGGATTGTCACATTACAGAACACATTTAAAACATAAGAAGTGGGACGGGAGAGATGGTTTAATGGTTAAGAACACTGTCTGCTCTTGCAGAGACCCTGGGTTCAGTTCCCAGCACCCACCCACATGTCAGCTAACAGCCGTCCATAACTCCAATTCCAGGGGATCTAATGTCCCCCTCTTCAGGCCTTTGGAAATTGCATGGCCAGGTGCTCTTATACATGCAGACAATACACACACATGAAATTTAAAACTAAATTAAATTTTAAAATAATTTAAAAACATAGGAAGAAGTGATTTAAAAGCTGTTCATAAGTTAGATAAGAGACATGAACTTTAAAATGGATTTTTATTATATTGATTTGTTACCTTCTATATGGTTTTAAAGAATTAAAACCATACTATTTACAATAAGGTGTGTTGAAAGGCTTTTAGGTCAAAGTGGTACTGTCCTCTTTTATCTCTTTCAGAAAACTACTTCAGAATAATACTTGTTATATGCTAAGAAGGCTCTAGCATTAGATGACAAGCTTTCATCTTAATCTTGTCAGTGAAAAAATGATTAGCTTTTGAGATTTGTTTTACACTATACTTACTAATTATATTTTGTGATGAAATACTTCTTCAAAAAAATTAAAAAATATATTTTTAAAAAATGTGTTACTCTTGTCCAGCGTGGTGGCACACACCTTTAATCTCAGCAGAGGCAGGTGGATCTCTGTGAGTTCAAGGCTAGCCTGGCCTACATAGTAAATTCCAGATCAGCTGAGGCTACAGGGAAACCCTGTCTCAAAAAGACCAATAATAATAATATAATAATAATAATAAATAAAATAAGTTACTCATAACACTTTTGCTGACATATATTTTCATCGTTCTCAAATGTGGATTTAGATAGCATTCAGTAGAATTTTTATTTATAATTTTTTGCCAAATTTAGCACATAATTCTAATTATAGAATGGGAGAAATGGTACCATGTTTTCATCCTATAGAAACTGGGTCAAATTTATTAAGATGTTATCTGCTGAATACCTACTATGTGACAGACACAGGCTATGTGGAAATGACTAAGGTGGCCCTCCCTCGTGGTTGAAGTCTGATGGAGATATCTAAATTGCATATGAAAGTTCATATAAACACTTTTTGGGGGAAGGTGGGGATAGCGGACAAACCTAGAGCCTTGGACGTGCTAGGCCACCTTTATACCACTGTCCTACATCCCCAGCTCCAAATTCATAGCACTGTATCTGAGTTGCTAAGAATTTAATCCACAGACTTCAGGCATGCTAAGCAAGTGCTCTGGCACTGAGCCATAGTCTCTTTACATCTTAAATACATAGAATTTTGTCACGTATACTTCAATAAAATAAAAGTAGGAAAAAAAGTTCTGAATGTCTTTCTCAAACCTTTGAGAGGAGCATCTGACTTGGTGACTCAAGTCTGCCACCTACTGACTGTATTGCCTTCTAATAAGTATTTCACCTTTACAAACCTGAAGTTTTATCTTTTAAAAATATTTTATTATTTTTATGGGTATGAGTGTATTGCCTTTATGTATGTAAGTGCATCCGTGTCATGCAGTGCCCACGGAGGTCAGAAGAATGTGTCAAATCCCCTAGAACCGGAGATACTGATGGTTGTTAGCTGCCATGTGGGAGCTGGGAATCAAAGCCCGCCCTCTGCAAGAGCAGGCAATGCTCTTAACCGCTGAGCCATCTCAGCCATCTCTCCAGCCCTGTTTATCTTTTTTTTAAATATTTTATTTATTATTTTATGTGTATGAGTGCTATGCCTGCATGTAGGTAAGTGCACCCGTGTTGTGCAATGCCCACGGAGGACAGAAGAGGTCATAGGATCCTCTGGGACTGAAGTTACGGACAATTGTTAGCTGCCATGTGGGTGCTGGGATTTGAACCCAGGTCTTCTGCAAGAACAACCAGGGTTCTTAAATGCTGAGCCATCTCTCCAGCTACTCCTCCACCCATGTTTATCTTTTAAAAGGGGTAAATTATGGAAACATTCCTACATTTGAGGCTGTTTGTCTTTTTGAGACAGGGTCTCCCTGTGGCCCCAGCTGGCCTGGAACTCACTTTGTAGACCAGGGTGGCCTCGAACTCACAGAGATCTGCCTGCCTCTGCACCCCAAGTGCCTGGACTACAGGCATGTCCCACCACATCCAGCTCTATATTTTTTTTTAATTTTTAGATTTTAATACTCTTTTTTAAAAAAACTATTTTATTTATTTTTATTTTATGTGTACGAGTGTATTGTCTGCATGTCTGTGAGTGCACCCATGTCGTGCAATGCTGTGGAAGTCAGAAGAGGGCTTCGGATACCCCTGTCACTGGAGTTAAGGACAGTTTGTAGCTGCCATGTGGGTGCTGGGAATCGAACCTGGGTCCTCTGCAAGAGCAATCAGTGCTCTTAACTGCTGAGCCATCTCTCCAGCCCCCAGATTTTAATATTCTAATTTTTACATTCTGTATTATAGCTATTTTATTTAAGAATCATTATCCAATTTCTACCAGGAAATTTTTGTCTATTTTCAAAAATATTCATTCATTCATTCATTGTATGTGTCTGTCTGTCTATCTCTATCTCCCTGTCTCCATACATACAGGTAAGAAGAAAACTTATCCAGAGTCAATTCACTTCTTCCACCCTTTTTTTTTTTTTTTTTGAGGAAGGGTCTCTTGGTGTTTCTGCTACTATGATGCTACTCCATCTAGCTGGCCCAGGATCTTCGGGCTGATTCTCTTTTCCCTTGCCTCCTATCTCGACATAGGAATGCTGGGATTACAGGTGCATTCCACTACATCTGGCTGTTTATGTGGATGGGTTCCAGGGATCAAATACAGACCTTTAGTGTTTTTATCCACTTAGGAATGTCCTCAGACTCTATTGTTTGTTTGTTTTTGTTTTTTCCTGTTTTTTGTTTATGTACTGTTTTGGTTTTGTGGGGGTGGGGGTGTCCTTTATGTTATATGAGACCATGAAGATTCTCTGCATGCTGAAACTTTTCATCCCGAGCTACTATGAAGAGTAGGAATTATTTAAAGCAATTATTTCAGAATTTTTCATCACAATTTCTGGCTTTCTTTCCTTGGCTGTAAAATTATTCACAAAGTTTAGAGGATATGGAATTAGTATGTGTGCTTATTCAAACCTGTACAGTCCTATCTGGCAATGGGCTTTTTCCCTTCCTCCCTCCTTCTCCCCCACCTTCCCTTCCTCCATTCCTTCCTTTCATCCTTTCCTTTTTTTGTGGTGCTTGGGGTTGAACCAAGTATCTTGCACATGGTAGGCAAGTGCTCTACCACTATGCTATATGCACTTCCAGCACACTTGTGGCTTTTAATACAATTCGGGCAGAAAGTTAGAAAAATGAAGATTTTTTGGAGAAATTGCTGGTTCTAGGTCTGGGACTTATTGTAGTACCTGGAAGTAAGGAAATGCGAAAAGAAAAAAATGTTTCATGAACAAAAAAAGAGTACAAACATGACACATAGACTCTGCAACCATCTGTAAGAAGCCCTCTGTGTCTAAAGCTGTGCAGTTGGAGCAATAGGGTTAATAATATGGTATTGGACTATAACCCAAAGTATAAAATAAATAGGCCTGAGTATACAGTGATATAAGTAGACGCAAAAGAGACAAATATGCAGTCTAGAAAGATCTAAATTAATATGTAAATAGTACACTCTAGGAGTTAGAGCTTAATTATTTGATTCCTTTGAGTGCAGCTTGAATTGAAAATTCTGCTCTGAAAAATACAGTATGGAAACCAAGGAAATCTTTCTGTTGGAGAAACTGAACAAATACAACTTTGACTAGGTGATCAATGTTCATATGAATAGTGATAAAGCCTGTATATGATGTGTTCAAAAGGATTTGATTTCATTTCATTTCTGTGATATTTCTCCCAAACTTATAACCTCAGTCTAATCATGAGAAAGTGATAGAGAATTCAAAATAAAAGGCACTGGCAAAATATATGGCTGTGTTCATCAGTTTCCCATTTCTGTGACAAAATTCCTGAGAAAATCATGTGAAAAGAAAGATTTTTTAAAAACTACTTTTGTGAATTTCATACAATATATTTTAATCATATTTAGATCGTACATAGATTCCTATGAGTATATATTAGAGTACAGAAATTTGGTGGGGGGGGATAGAAAAGGGGGGCTTGTGGATTCAGGAGGAGATCTAAATATGATCAAAATATACACGGCTGGTGTGAATAGAAACTGGTGCAGCCACTTTGGAAATCAGCGTGGAGGTTCCTCAAAAAGCTAAAAATTGATCTATCATTTAATCCATCTTGGGCATATACTCAAAAGACTCTATACACTACTACAGAAATACTTGTTCATCCATGTTCAATGTTGTCCTTTTCTTAATAGCCAGGAATTGGATGCAATCTAAATGTCCATCAACTGATGAATGGACAATGAATGTGTGGTACATATACACAATAGAATATTATTTAGCTCTTAAAACAAAATTATGAAATCCATAGAGAAATAGATGAAACTAGAAACATTCACTTGGAGTGAGGTACCCAGACCCAGGAAAACAAATATTACGTGTTCTTTCTCAGGCTGGGTTTGAAATCTTCATGGTAGGGCAGATTTCTTTGGAATCTTAGTTTCAACCTTGGTCACTTGACCACACTATTTGGGGACTATAGTAAAGTAGAACATCATGGTTAAAGGGTATGGTGGAGAAAGCCTGCTCCACTCGTGGGGGACAGGAAGCATAAAGAGAGAGGAAGGAGCCATTATCCCAATAACTCCCTTAAGGGAATACTGCCCAATTAGGCCCCATTTCCTAAAGTTTCTTCTATCTCCCATTCTACAAGCATCTGGGAAATAAGCCTTCAATGCATAAGATTTTGGGGAACTTTTAAAATCCAAACTATAAAGATGATTATGGCTCCTTGATACTATCAAGGTGATAAAGAATAATAATCAAAAATGAGAAACTGCCATAGACCTGAAGAAACTAAGAAGCATAATCATTGAATGAAATATAGGTTAGATTCTATATCAAAAATAAAGCAGTCACATATAAAAGAAAACCCATCAGAATTATATCTGACTTTTCAGTGCAAGCTATGAAAGCCAGAAGAACCTGGGCCAAAGTATCCCCAGTTCTAAATGAACAGAGATACCAACCCAGATTACTTTACCCAGCCAAAATCTGTATTATAGTCAAAGGGGAAAGAAAAATTTTCCATGACATAAATAGGCTGAAGGAATTCATGTCCACAAAACCAGCTTTTCAGAGAGTTCTGGAAGCAATACAAAGAGCTGAAGAAAGGAATGAATATAACCAAGGGGTTGCAGAAAGAATTCCAATGAAGGTATAACTGTAGAAAAGTACAGCTATATCAAGAATGTGAACAGAAATGAAAATGATGGGATTCAATACTCATCTTTCATTAATAACTTTAAATATTGACAGACTGAACTCCCCAGTCAAAAGAAACAGACTAGGTGAATGGATTAAGAAACAAAACCCATCGTTTTGTTGTCTGCAAGAAACCCATCTCACTTTCAAGGACAGACACTATCTCAAAGTGAAAGGATGGAAAAAAATATACCAAGCAAATGGTACTAAGAAAAAAGGTGTTGCAATTCTAATATCTGACAAAATAGATTTTAACCTAAAACTAATCAGAAGAGATATAGAGGGCCACTTCATTCTGATCGAAGGAACAAGAAACCAAGAAGATATTACAGTCATGAACATATATTCACCAAACTCTGGTGCACCCAACTTCATAAAAAAGATACTACAGGACTTTAGAGCCCAGATTAATCCCAACTCATTAAAAGTAGGGGATTTTGATACATCGCTGTCTCCATTAGATAGGTCAACAGGGTAGAGAGTTAACAGAGAGACATCTGAGTTAAACAATACCATATATCAAATAGACCTAACAGACATCTACCAAGTATTCCACCCAAGCACCAAAGGACATACTTCTATTCAGTGCCCCCATGGAACCTTCTCCAAAATTGACCATATAATGGGGCACAAAACAAACCTCAACAAATAGAAAAAGATTGAAATAACTCCATGCATTCTATCAGGCCATGATTCAGTAAAGCTTAAATTCAACACTGGAAGAAGCCCTAGTCAAAACATGAACACATGGAGATTAAACAAAACACTCCTAAATGATGGATGGATCAAAAGAGAAATTAAGAAAGAAATAAACATATTCCTGGAACTAAATGAAATGGACAATACAACACAACAGAACCTCTGGGACACACTGAAAGCTGTCCTTAGAGGGAAGTTTGTAGCTCTAACTGCCTGCATTAAAAAATCGGAAAGAAGAAAACTAAATGACATAACAATGCAACTCAAGACACTTGAAAAGCAACAACAAATGAAACCAAAACCAGCAGACAAGAAGAAATAACAAAACTAAGGGCAGAAATTAATGAAATCGAAACAAAGAAAACAACACAAAGAATCAATGAATCCAAAAGCTGGTTCTTTGAAAAGATGAACAAGATTCATAGACCACTAGCCAGGTTAACCAAAAGAAAGAGCACCTCCAAATCAACAAAATCAGAGATGAAAGGAGAAACATCACAACAGACAACGA
>NW_008338253.1:1774473-1775496 GCF_000622305.1 Nannospalax galili | reverse complement strand
TCTAGGTAAACATAAGACTTTTTTCAAAATAGTAGAACTTCTATCAGACATTTAAAGAAGATCTACATCCAAAACTACTTAATTTATTCAAAAGACAGAAATGGAGGGAGAACTTTCAAATTCCTTCTATGAAGGCAGTATCACTCTAATACCAAAGCCAGGTAAAGATACAACCAAAAAAGAAAACTATAGACCCATATCCTTAATGAGAATGAATGCAAAAATTCTCAACAAAATACTTGCAGCCCACATACAGACACACATCTGAAAGATCATCTGCCATGATCAAGTAGTCTTTATCCCAGAGATGCAGGGATAAATCATAAATCATATAAATGGGCTCAAAGACAAGAACTACATGGTCATCTCATTAGATACAGAGAAGGCCTTTGACAAAATTCAACATGCATTTATCTTCAACGTCCTAGTGGGAATTGGACTGGATGGAACATACCTCAACATAATTAAAGCCATATGTAACAAACCCATAGCCAACATCATTCTACTGGAGAAAAACTGGAAGCATTCCCATTGAAATCAGGAACCAGACAAGGCTGTCCAGTATCTCCATTTCTCTTTTTTTTTTTCTTTTGTCTTTTTGAAGCAGGGTCTCCCTGTATCCCCAGCTGTCCTGGACAACTCACTATGTAGAACAGGCTGGCCTTGAACTCACAGAGATCCACCCGTCTCTGCCTCCCAAGTACTGGGACTACAGGTGTGCTCCACCATGCCTGGCTCTCCATTTCTCTTTAACATACTGCTTGAAACTCTTGCAAGAGCAATAAGACAAGAGCAGGAAACTAAAAGAGAAATAATTGGAAAAGAAGCGATCAAATTATCCTTTTTTGCCGATGATATGATATCTAAGGGATGCCAAAAATTCCACCAGAAAATGCCTAGAAATTATTAACATGTACAGTAAAATGGCAGGTTACAAAATTAATCTACAAAAGTCTGTAACCTTTCTATATACCAATAACAAGCAATCAGAGAAAGAGGATATGGAAACACTCCACAATATCT
>NW_008338253.1:1732377-1774135 GCF_000622305.1 Nannospalax galili | reverse complement strand
ATCCTAAGATTCATATGGAAGCACAAAAGACCTCGGATAGCCAAAGCAACCCTGAGCACTAAGAGCAATACCAGGGGATTACTATACCAGATTTTAAGCTGTATTACAGAGTTATAGTCATAAGAGCAACATGGTACTGCCACAAAAATAGATGCATAGATCGATGGCACAAAATTGAAGAGCCAAATATGAGTACATGCAATATCAGCCACCTGATATTTGACAAAGGGGCCAAGAACATTCACTGCAGGAAAGACAGCATGTTCAGCAAATGGTGCTGGCAAAACTGGATCTCCACCTGTAGAAGAGTGAAACTAAACCCCTATCTTTCACCCTGCACAAAAGTCAATTCCAAATGAAACTAAAAAGCTTCTGTATATCAAAGGAGGCAACGAGGGAAGCGAACAGAAAACCCACAGAATGGGAGAAAATCTTTACCAGCAACACATCTGACACAGGTTTAACATCCAGAACATATAACGAAATCTAAAAACAGAGAATCAAGACAGGAAGTAACTCAATTAAAAGATGGGCTAAGGAGCTGAACAGAGAGTTCTCAAAAGAAGTCAAGATGCCTACGAAGCTTCTTAAAAGATGTTCAACATCACTAAAAATTAGGGAAATGCAAATTAAAACCACTTTAAGATTTCATTTTACCCCAGTCAGACTGGCTAAGATCAAGAGCACAAATGATAGCAAATGTTGGAGAGGATGTGGGGAAAGGGGAACACTCATCCACTGCTGGTGGGGCTGCAAACTTGTTCAACCCCTATGGAAAGCAGTGTGGAGAATTCTTAAAAAAACTTCAAATGAACCGAGTTTTACCACTCCTTGGCATATACCCAAAGACCTCATCCTATTGCAGAGACACTTGTAAATCCATGTTTGTTGCTGCTCTTTTCACAATAGCTAAGAGATGGAAGCAACCTTAAGTGTCCCCCAACTGATGAGTGGATAATGAAAATGTGGGAGTTTTACTCAGCAGTAAAAAAAGATGAAATCATGACATTTGCAGGTAAATGGATGGAACTAGAAACGGTTATACTAAATGAAGTAACACAGACTCAGAACAAAAACCGATGTATGTTCTCCCTCATATGTGCATCCTAGAGCCAAATCCTGATAAGTGAGTATGTATCCAGACATAACTACAGGAGCCAGTATAATGGACAAGAACCAGTGAGGTGAAGGAAAAGAAAGAACCTGAAAGAGAAGAACAGTAAGAAGCAGGCGTTAATAAGAAGATATGGATAAAAATTGGGTTAGTTTAAGTGAGGGGGGAGGGAAGGTTATACAAGGAACCTAGGGGATAAAGGGAAAGAAGCTCAAGAGAGTTTGGACCATAAGAGAAGGGTATTATTAAGGGAGAAAGGGGAAAAATGGGGGCACCTTAATTGGGGAAACCATGATGTAGGGGTTAGACAATGCGAGAGATCAATAATGCCTAGCTAGTTTTAAAAAACCAGAGGGAACCATATTAATCAATTATACATACCAGATCAAGAAATATATGTCTAGGTAAGGTTTATCTGAGAACAATTGGTCTTTGCCCAAGATTTATCTACATGGAACACAGTAATCAAAAGTACCAGACTGGTGGAACTAACCTTCTTGGATGTTTAACAGACATACCTTGAGGCCTATACTAATTTGGTCAGAGGGACAGAAAGGACAGATTTTGCTCCTTGCCCTCCTAGGTCGACTAGTTTCAGGGGACTATGAGCAACTCTCAAAATGTCCTATAATTGTGGTGGATCACCTGCCCGCTTGACCAAGGAGGCCGAGGAGACCCCACAAGATGGGCTTGAACCAGAGTCCAGTCTTCAAAGAGGAGGGTCAACACACCATTTCCTCCATGCTTCGGCTGTTCTTGCAGAAGACCCGGGTTTGAATCCCAGCACCCACATGGCAGCTAACAACTGTCCATAACTCCAGTTCCAGGGGATCCAGTAGCCTCTTCTGACCTCCACAGGTATTGCATGACATGGGTTCACTTACCTACATGCAGGCAATACATGCATACACATAAAAATGATAAAAAAATTTTTAAGGAAAGTATAACCAAAGATTAAAGGGGCCAATATAATTTCTTAAGAGTCCATATGTATAGCTAAAGGGTACATAACAAGCAACAATGCCAGATATGAGATACCTTCTTTTGAGTTGTTGGCCAGGGTGTCCAAAGGGACTTCCAGAGAGTAACCTAGCATAGAACTGGGAAAATGAACAGCAGACCCCAGTCTTATCTAAAGGAATATTGACAACTGATTGCTGCTAGATGAGGAACTGACTCTCCTAAAACAAAGACCTCTAGATAGGCTGACTAGATTCACCAGAAGGGCAAGTAGTGAAGAATGGCTGGGGGTGCCGACAACACAGCAGACAGTAGCAGGGATTTCAGAGTATAGGGGCTCTAGTGCAGGGAGGGAGGCTATGGGAGTGTGCCGTCTGGGAAGTGAGTGTATAGTTGAGTAAGATGGTTTGGGATGTTCTATATGGTATATACACACAAAATAATCAACAAATTTTAAAAAATGAATTATATTTGAGGAAGAAGTGTAAAAAATTACATCTTGTTAATTAGTGGAGGTGATAAACATTAACATTGAAATCTACCCGATGACTTTATAGAAGTGCCAAGGATCCCTGTGCATCCGATTTTGACTAGTAATAATCAGATGCATAACAGATTAGGGATATATGCGCCAACATCTCAGTGTTATTAGCAAAAACAATGAGTCTGTAAGAAACAGTATATTTTAAAATGAAATGGACATCTTTTTTAAAGGTTAAAAACTCATTCAATTTAATGTCTTACAGGGCTTATACTGAGTTCAATATTGTATAACTGTATTAATTCAACAGCGAACTTAAAAATTTTATAGCCACTTTTCAAAGAGATGTATCTTTGTTCTGGAAACTTGTTATTGAGCATTTTAAAGCTGTAGTGAAATTCTTCTTATAAAAAAATAAAATATAAATTTTTAAAGAAAGGAAAAAAATCAGTGGGAAAATTCATGAAATCTAAGTTTGGTTAATAGTAATAACATTAATTTTAGATAGTATACCATCTTGTAAATGCTTACACTAAGGGAAACAGCAAGGTGTAACATAATATATATTATCTCTGCAAATTTCTGTAAATCTAAATTTATTCCTCAATTATAAAGTTCATTTTTCAGGGGCTGGGGGGATAGCTCATCTGTTACAAGCACTGACTGCTACAGAGCAGCAAGTTTCCAGCACGCACACAGTGGCTCACAAATGCTTGTAAATCCAGTTCTAGGGGGTCCAATGCACTCGTCTGGCCTCTGCAGGCCTCAGGCATGCATGTGATATATTTGCATACATTCAAGCAAAGCACTCATACATAAAAGAAAAAGAAAAAAAGGAAAAGGAAAGCTCATTTGAAAAACATCACAAATTTTCCAGCAGAAACTCAGATACTCTGGCTCTGTTAGGGAGACTCCTCTTTCACTTAGCCTCTTATGATCTGTTGATGTGGGTCTGGAGAGGTGATTCAGCAGTTAAGAACACTTACTATTTTTCCAAAGGACCCGGGTTCAATTCTCAGCACCCACATGGTGGCTAACAACTGTCTGTAACTCCAGTTCCCAGGGATCCAACACCGTCTTCTGGCCTCTGTGAGCTTTGCATGACACAGATGCACTTACATACATGCAGGCAAAACACTCATACACATAAAATTAAAATAAAAATAAATTGAATATTTTAAAATAAAAATAAAATATTTTAAATTTAAAAAAGATCTGTTGCTGGCACTTGGGCCAGATTTAGATGTTTTCCCCCATTCCTGATGACAAAACACTAGTGTCAAATGAGGGAATTCAGAAAGGAAGGAAAAAAGATGAAAGTCAAATCTGAGCAAACCAATATAAAACACTAAGTATCAGGTTATCCTTCTTTTAGCCATACCATATACATTTCCATCCAGATCTTTGTGCACCATTCGTAGTCCTATACCAAGACCTCCTGGGTATGCCAAGTATGAAAGACATTTTGCTTTAGACACATGGGATGGTTTCCTGAGGCTCTTAAAAGCTTCCTCAGTCCTTCCTTTGAGATCTCTTAAGCATAAGTTACACAGAGCCAAAAACTGTTATTTTGTGCATTTATTCGAAGCTATTGTGCAAATGAAGAAGGTTTGATTTCTGCAAGCAGATATTATGTTGGCTCTTATATGATAATTCAAAGTAAAATTTTATTAGTCACATTGTTGACATTGTTTTAACTGAGTGATGAATTTTAGTCTCCCAACAGTCGTGTCCTTTTGTAAATGACTAAATCCTCTGTTGCCTCAACACACAACAAGTATATGAAAGAGAGCTCTAAACTTCCTTGAATTGTGTGGATTACACTAATTTCATAACCTAAAGTGACATCATTTTTGTTTGACTGCTTAAGATAACATGCAATTCCCAAAGGTAATGTCTGACACTAATCACTCTATGAATATGGTAAATACTGTACTGCGTTTTCTATTGCATTCTATTGTTAAAGAAAGACTCATGGGATAATTTCCAATCATCTTATCAAAGGGTCCATAAAAATTAAGTAGGTCATACTCTTCATTTCATAAAGATATAATAGCCCTAGAAAAGTTAGTTTGTTCATTTTCCCATCACAGGATGCTGATAATGCCTGAAGTGTGACACAAGACCTAGGCTCTGAATTCCCAGTCATTTCCTTCCTGTTTCCCCAAGACTGGCTTAAGAAATTTATTAACCTCTGACATTAAATTAAGAGGGCTAAGTACTAGCAGCATTTTTCCTGATTCTGTCATATTTGAGTTTACGTAAGTATTATGCAATGTATGACCTAGTGAGAATTCATTTTATTTTGTTTTTACTTCTATTGATTTAAAATGCTTTTTAACATCTACCAGGATAGACAAAGTTAATATTTTTCTATCTTTAAACCAGTATTGTGAGTGCCAATAACACCCGTGATATTTGTGATTTTCTACTGGAATTGAAACTCATGGCCTTTGCTTCCCAACCCAGTACTCAAAAGCAACAAACCGTGTAGATGACACATTCAGAACTCAAGGCTGGGTATATAGAATAGAAAGAAACCTAGTAGACATAATGTGAAAGAAATATAAGAGTGAGTTGTGATTCCCATTATCTGAGAATTAGCAACCTGGACTCCTAGGTAATTCTGAACTCCTAGACAGTTATGAGGTGTGATGGTGCTGTCATTTCCGAGAGCTAACTTTAAGTTATATAAATGAAAGAAGTTTCATTTTAAGTCTACAGTACTGTTTAAAGAAGTAGAAGAAATGATAAAAAGTACTTCTTTTAAAACTTTTTTTTTGAGAATTTCATATATGAGACTGTATTTTGATCATTTCTACCCCTCACTTTCCCCACTCCAACTCTTCTCTTCCCCAACTCCCTCTCATTTATGTGACCCATTGATAAAGAAGTACTTCCTGAGGTTATTAAACTTCCTTAAAGCAGCAGAAATTAATTTTTATTACTCTGAAGACTAGATTGTATTATAAAGATCCAAGTGTGTACAAATAAAGTAATATTAGCAAATGAAGGTGATAATTCCCTATAAACATAGACTTTCATTAGTGTTGTTGGGGAGTGCTAGGAATGGAAGCAGGGTCTTGCACATGCTAGGCAACATTGTATTCCACTAAGCTATAACCCCAGCTCATTTTATATTAGTTTATTTTTCTATTAGAGCCATTCCATTCTACTTTGTGGGTTTCTATTTTCAAATATTTTTAAATGTTTTAATATTTTAGTGAACTTTTGTATATTTCTTTTTTTAACTTTAAAAAATTGAGAATTTTATATATGCATATAAGGTGTTTTAATCAAATCCACGCCCACTCCCTCCCCTCCAACTCCTCCCATATTTCCCCATCACTTCTTTCTGACAATTTCACGTACTCTTTCTTTCTTTTTTTTAAGTGGGACTTTTTGCTACTCTAACATTCCCCCCTCTGAAGAGGTAACCCTAAAATTTTTTAGGGATTAGATAAAAGCTCCCAAATACTTTTGATATTTTTGGTCTTTGGAACAGAGTATGTTGCTAAGAGGCCCAAGGACATTTTGACTTTTAGCCAAGAAACTGGCTACTTTTCTTTGGGTTTACCCTAACTGTGTCGCCAATTCCTACATCCTATTCTTATCACACCATCCTCTGAAGAGGTTACCGATAAGGAATCGGGATACAGACTGCTCTGGCTTCTTCCATGCTGAACAGGGACGCAGGGTGAGAAAATTGGGGTACCCCTTCAGTGGATCTATCTAAAAGACTCCCAAATTGCATAACTCTTATCTGTAGGGAGAAAAGAAATTCCTTGACTGGTGAATAGGAGATGTGAAGGAGAAGCAAAGACAAGAGTAATTAGCATTACAAGTTCTAGACAGGGCATTGGAAAAAAGTCAGAACAGGGCAAATTTTCAAATGTTCATCTCAGAGTCCATTGGAATTTCTTGGCAAGAGCTTCCAAAAGCATCCTTCTATTGGATTCCTCCTCATTTTTCTTTTTGTCTGCCAAGGCTGGACTCGAGAGTGATGGACTCAGGATTTGTTTTCAAGCACTATGATAGCTGTTGGAGTGGCTAGAATCACTGTCAGTTTCCTCTCAAAGGCTTCTATGTAGGGGGAGAAAACAAAAAGGATATGGGAATGGAGATATTTTCCAAAATAGAAAAATTGAGAAAGCTTAAGAAAGTGATGAAGGTCTGTGTAGGTTTTATATATATATAAAGGATGAGACAAAAATAATATACACATAATCTTAAACTTTCTAAGGTCATAGTTTATTCAACTAAGGAACAAAATATATGTCTAGTCAAGGTTTATCTGAGAATGTTTGGGTTTTGCCCAAGCTTTCTCTAAGTAGCACATGGTAATTAAAAGTACCAGATTGTTGCAACTAACTTTCTGGATATTTAACAGCCATACTATGAGGCCTATAGTAATCTGGTCAGAGTGACTGAAAGGACAGTTTTTTGCTCCGTGCTCTCCAAGGTCGACTAAGTTCCAGGGGACTATGGAGCATCTCTCAAAATGTTCTATAACTGTGTGAGTCACTTGTCCTCTTGTTCAGGGAGGCCATGGAGATCCCACCAGATGGAATTGAACCAGTGTCCAGTCTAGAAAAAGGAGGGTCAACTCAGAGGAAACATTTCCTCCATGCTTCCAAGTGAACCCAGCCATGGTTGAGCAGGACCTTTGACTTATCTTCACATAGATGGAACTGGTAAAAGAAAGGAGCCAGGGGCTCCTCCCAAGCCCATGTGACCCCTAAGGAACAGATCCTCAAATGACCTTAAGAGTGAAAATGAATTGGTTTATTTGGGCCAGCTGTATGGTCTTAAACACCTAAAAGGAAAGTACAATCAAAGATTAAAGTGATCAGTATATTTCTTTAAGAGTTCAAGGGATTATACTTCCTAGACATTAGACTTAAGTACATATAATTTAGACAATTATTTCTCATTGATTATTTTGTTTCTAAGCAGAAAGTGCTGCTCAATTATAAGACTTCAAATCTTGGTCTGCAGTACTGTAGTGCTCCCTTAGTGTAGCTAAGGGAGATAACCCACTATTGTTCTAAAATGATGGCTAAATTTGTTTTCTCCCCTTATTTTTAAATATTTAAACTCATGGAAGACTGTAGACAAAATACACCTAATCCACTGCAAGAGATCATGGTATCTGTAACCATTAAGAAGATAATGTTTTGCCATTATTCACAGCCTTGATTTTTTTCATTCTCCCCCACATTGCACTACTTACTTACATTATTATAGAAATCATACTCACCAGTACAATTTGTTCAATTGCACCTAAACACATTGCAATTTGATTATTGATTGCCCTACTAACATCAACCTTGGGGAGAAAAGAAAGCAGTTATCCTAATTAATCTATGTCACTAAAGAAGAGAACTGACAGAAGTGATTACTGACCTGAAACTTATTTTACCCCTTTTCGCAGAGAGAATGTTACTTTTACATGTAAAAAAATAACTCATTAATAGAGATAAATTATAATTAGGCAAGGCAATAATAGTCTTTTAACTGTTGCCATGCCTTCTCACGTATTTATGATATTGGATATTGGTAATTTCTGTCTTCTCTGTTTTTCCTAATCATGCCTTCCAGAGATAGATGTGTCCATCTGCCTTGTGTGGTTTATATGCCTCTGTGTGTGTGTGTGTGAATGTGTGTGTAGTGTGTGTTATGTGTGTGTATGTGTAGTGTATGGTGTATGTATAAAAAAGACAGGAGGATGCCAGGTATCCTGTTCTGTCATTTTCTGTCTTATGCTCTTGAGACAGGGTCTGCCACTGAACCTGGAGCTAACCTAGCAGCTACCAAACCCCAAAGGTCCTCCTTTGTCTGCCACTCACAGCACTGAGTTTACAGGCACACATTCAGTCAATGCCCAGTGTCTTATGTGATGCCTGTATATTTCAAGGGAGGCCCTTATGCTTTACATAGAAAGTGCTCTTACTCACTGAGCCGTCTCCCCAATCTGTTTTCTCTATTTTCACTATCTAAAAAATCCTTTCAGTTTATTTATTTTTCTCTTTATATTTCATTGAATGTTGTCCCTTCAAAAAATCATGTCCTTTCAAAGCCAAGGTGGGTGGGGGTGGGGGGCGCACAACTTTAATCCCAGTACTCAGGAGGCAGAGACAGACAGATCTCTGTGAGTTTAAGGCCTGGTCTACATAGTGAGTTCCAGTTCCAGGGGCTATAGGAGATCCTGTCTCAAAAAGACCAAAAAAAAAAAATTTATTTCCTTTCTTTTACTTGATTTAGGTGTTCCTTGCCCTAATTTTTTCTAGTTCCATAGAGGAGAAATATAAACTTGTAGTTTGAGATCTTATTTTCACCTTTCAAATATTATATAATTTGAAAATTGGGGCTACGCTAAAATTTTGGTTAATTTTTTTATCTATGAACATTTTGCTTGCATGCATGTAAGTGAAACCATGAGTGCTATGCCTGAAGAGTCCAGAAGAGGGCGTCAGATCCCCTAGGATTTAGAGTCACAGATAGTTGTTAGCCAACAAATGTGTGCTGGAAAAAACCCAATTCTTCTGCAAGAGCAGCCAGTGCTCTTAACCACTGAACCATCTTTCTAGCCCCTCTTTTGGGGTTTATTTATTCAATCTTTTTGGAGACTCATTTGGGGCTCAGATATGGGTTTTTGTAAAGATTCCATTTGTACTTAAAGATAGGCCACTGCTGGGCATGGTGGTGCCTTTAATCCTAGCACTCAGGAGACAGAGGCAGACAGATCTCTGTGAGTTCAAGGCCAGCCTGGTCTACATAGTGAGTTCCAGGCCAGCTAGGGCTACAGGGAGACCCTGTCTCAAAAAAGACCACAAAAGAAGAAAAAAAAGGAAGGAAGGAAGGACTTCTATAGGGTATGTTTTAAAGTTTCTTCTATACTTGAATATTGCTACTTTCTTTTCATACTCTCTTTAATATCATACCTAGTAATCAGCATTTGGCTCTCAAGAGGAGAGCTCTGTGGTTTTTAAAACATGCATTATCTATTCAAGAAATTACTTACACTTTCAGAAATTTAAGAAAATATAATGTGGGGACAATAAAGAACAAGAGAAAGTGCTTAGATGATAGAAAAAATAGTGAAAAACTAAAAATTCAACAATGGCCATACTGTGCAAAGTCATGTAGGAACCTAATAGAACCCACTGCTAGCCTGCATGTGTCTGCCTCTGACTTGTAACCTCTCTCAGAAATGTCACCAGACATTAAAGTCACAGAGAAAAACTACCATTCAAATAAAGCTTTATGTTATTAAGTTAATGAGATCACAAATCACTACATTTAATGGAAAAAAGATATTTGGGCAGTATTTAATAACTTGTTATATTTAAAAGAAACATTCAGGGGTGGTGATGTTGCTCAGTGTAAATGAAGGGATGGAGCTTGCATAGTGTGAATGAAGGCTTGGTTCAGTTCCCAGCATCTGAACTGGGTGTGGTGTCATATGTCTGTGATCGCAGCATTTAGTAAGTGGAGGCAAGAGGATCAGAAATTCATCTTTGGCTATTTAGTAATTACAAGGCTAACCTTGGATACATGAAACCTTGTCTCAAGAAAAGGGAGTATCCTCTCACTGGCTGCTTTTGCAGAGGACCTGAGTTCAGTTCCCTGAACCCACATGGCAGCTAACAACATCCATAACTCGAGTTCCAGAGGATCCTATGCCCTCTTCTGACCTCCTCGGGCAATACACAACATGGGCACACTTACATATATGTAGGCAATACACTCATACACACAACATAAAAATAATAAATTTGAAAAAGAAAAAAGGGAGAGAGGGAGAAAGAGGGAGAGAGAGAGAATGGAAGAGGGGAAGGAGCAGGACAGGGGATTAGGCGGGAGAGAGACCATTCAGATGATATACTTAAAAACTTCAATTTTTTTCCTAAATAACTTAAAAAAATCATTACACTGTATTTTTTTGGATGCATTTGTATATGAGTGTACACATGCTAGGGTGTGCTTGTGGAGGTCATAGACAATTCTCTCCTTTCACGTGTGTCTTGGGAATTGAACTCTTGTCATCAAACTTGACAACAGCTACCTTCACCTACTGAACCATGTCTCACCAACCCCAATAATTTTTAATGGGTAGGGGTCACCCAGGTTGCTAAGGAAATTAGGATTCACCCTGAGATTGGCATTTACACCCTGACCTCTGACTCCTCACTCCTCAATAGACTGCATCCTCCTTCGCTCCACTTCTGCTTATTTCCAGTATTGCCTTAGAGTCACGTCAAACTCTGGTCAGATTTTTGCGTCAGACTCTTGCTACAGATTCTTGAGTCAAACTCTCACGGTCATGACAGAGTCTCCAAGCACACAAGCCTCAGACTTCTAAGTAGTGGTCATTCTCTCGGGTTACCCCAACATCCAAAATGGGGTTCCCATGCCACCAACGCCACCGCCAACGCCACCGCTGCCCTCTGCACTCCCAGACTGAGCCTTGTCTATCCACTGGTGTTCTTGCCGATCGCCATGGCCACCGCCACGCCCTCTCAAGTGCAACAGAGCTACCATCCCAACTGCGAGGTTGCTGTTAACAGGCACATCCACTTGCAGCTCTACATCTCCTACACCTACTTGTCCATGGCCATCTACTGTGACCAAGAAGGTGCAGCCCAGAAGTGCTTCACTCGCTTCTTCCTGACCAAGTCTCACAAGTGGTCAGCCCTCACAGAGAAGTTCCTGTCACTTCAGAATGAGCATGGAGGCCACATCTCCTTCTGGAATATCGAAAAGCCAGACCACAGCAATTGGATTAGAGGCCTTGCAGTCTTGGAATGTGCCTTCCACCTGGAGATGACCATCAGTCAAAGCTTCCCCGATCTGTACCAGCTGGCTACTAACAAAAGTGATGCCCTTGCATCTTCCTGCAGTGCCAGTGTCTGCAACATCAATCACAGGTCATCCAAGAGATGAGTGCTTGTTTGGCCTGCCTGCACCAGATGGAGATCAGGAGAAATTTCATGATCCTGTATCTCTTCAGCAAGCTGCACCTGGATGACAGCAACAAGGAGACTTGAGATAAGACTGACCCCATGCCTGGGCAGCTATATTGCCCTTGCAGCAAGTTCACTAGTTTTTTTCTTTTCTGTTTGACCACTGTTTCCAATAAAGTTATATTGTTCTCAGCAAAGTGAAAAGTGCCTGCTTGATTCATGTATGCAAACTCTTTGCCTTTAAAGAATGCAGGTCTAAAGTAGGTGTAGGAGATTTCACATAACCATCCCCCACCCTGTTACAGCTGGGATCTTTAAAGGGATGGTGGAAGACAAAAGTGTTCTGTGACTCTTGCAAAACACCAAAATAGCCTTCTCATAAACCATGTAAGCATGGATGGTGGGCTAGGGTGGGATGTGATGGGGCAAGTGGCCTGGGGCTTTGGTGTTTAGGCCTGGTACAAGTGTAAATACAAGGTTGTTTCTGGGCTGAAAATAGAAGAAATGAGACAGGACAGGGATTAAAATCAATGAATCTGAGGCTTCAAGTAAAACTCAGCAATAGAGGAGCTGGAGAGATGGCTCAGCGGTTAAGAGCATTGACTACTCTTTCTGCAGCGGACCTGGGTTCGATCCCAGCACCCTCATGGCAGCTATGAACTTCCCTTAACTCCAGTTCCAGGGGAATCCGAAGCCCTCTTCTGACCTCCGCAGCATTGCATGACATGGGTGCACGCACATACATGTAGACAATACACTTATACACATAAAAAACTAAAAATAATAAATAAAATATTTTTTTTAAAAAAACTAAGCAATAGAGTACTCACCTGGCTCTTGGGTTCTTCCCCAGTACCACCACCCCACAAAAAATGGACAAAAGAAAAGGACCTTCAACTTTCCCTAAAAACTTAATTTAGTAAACTGTTCATGTTTGATTCTAGGTAGCAAGAAAGACAGTGGGAGTGTGCATGGCCAAAAACCTCTTTGACCAGATCACCCTGGGCCATGGTGATAATGGAACTGAACCTTAGCTTGGTTTCCCTGTAAGCACCAGTTGACTTATTGTAGTCACCAGTGGGGGCTATATATTGTCTTCACAACACTTCCACTGCTGGTTCTTTCCAAATATAACTATTTTTTAACTACATTACTTCCTTAGATTAAAAACCGTGAGACTTTGTATGAGGTCGTATTTATGTTATTGAAAGAAGCAAAAATTGCGAATAAGTGTTAAATCCATGGCATAGCTGCTTTAGATGATGTAGAGGACGGAGGAGAGGTAAAATTGAGAGAAAAATTAGTAGTTATATAATTATAGGAAGGGATTTATTAGATACTGGCACAAAGGCTGGATTTTGATACAGTGGCCATCTGCAGGCTGAAGAGCTGTTATAACAAATAGCTACTCAGTCAAACTAGAAACCTGTAAACAAGGATCACTTAAGCAATGCTAGCCATAAGGTGAAGGCCTGGAACCTTCTACACCCACCACACCATACAAATAGGAATTCTGATGCATCACAATTTGGATTCTCATGCATGCTGGCCATTGTAACAGCAAGACAATTACACCTTTTAAAAAGAGTCATTTGTGCAATGTTAGATTTCTTCTCTGGTTATTGATTCCCTTAGGTTACCATCCTAGCTGATGGTGCTTCTTATATTTGAAGTAGGTCTTTCTCAGTCAATTTGCTTACCTACCTGCCGATCCCCTTTGGAATCATCCTCACAGACATGTTCTTAAGTGCATTTTACCAATTTTCTAGACATTTCTCCAACTAGTCAAGTTGACAACACTCACAGTCACTTTATCCAGTCCAGGTTAAGAAATAGTGTGACTTGAACTACTGTTGTGACTGAGGGGTTGAAGAGAATGCCATATTCCAGACATATTTTGGACAGATGAACAGTTTCTCTATGGATTGGTAGCAATGCATGTGGGATAGGGCAATTGCACATTCTGAAATCTGACTTTGATGATGATGTTATCATTAATTGAAGGATGCTTGCAATGTATACACCCAGGCTAGAGGGGTAAGGAAAGTATGTCATATAAAATTTGATATTCCTTTTATACATGAAAGTGAGTATGTCGTGACAGAGGCTGGAAAAAATGAGCATGCACTGTCCTCCTATAGGAGCCCAGATGGATTATCAGGATTTTTGTTTATTTTGTTTTGTTTGTTTTTTTTAATTTAAATATTTTTATTTTATGTGTACGAGTATATTGCCTGCATGTGTCTAAGTGTACCCCTGTCATATAGTGCCTGCGGAGGTCAGAAGGTGTCAGATTCCCCCGGAACTGGAGTTATGGATGGTTGTTAGCCTCCATATGGGTTCTAGGAATCAAACCCAGGTCCTTTGCAAGAGCAGCCAGTGTTCTCAACCGCTGAGCCATCTCTCTAGTCCGGTTTGGGATTTGGGGGGGAGTTTTTTGAGGCAGAATCTAACTATGCAGCCCCAGCTGGCCTGGTGCTTGCTATTTAGATCATCTCAGGCTGACCTCCATCTCATAGCAATCCTCCTGCCTCTGCTTACCAAATGCTGGAATTAAAGGCATGTGCCACCATGCCTGGTTCAATTGTCAGGATTTTAAATAGATATTTGAGTGATATCAGATGGCATTGATGTCATGTGTCTTGAAAAACTCTCCAGAAAGGGAAATGGCAAATACAGCCCCAAGTCAGGGCATGTGACATTCAGGGGAGGATTCATATACTGGGACACCCAGAGAACTGCTGCTCTCACCTTGACCGTTATCTTATTCTAGACTTTGCACCAGTATCCACTCCCACTGTACCCTCAGATCAGCCTGAATTTTAGCTCAGTATTGCCCTTGATTCCTCTTTTGGGGGTGTAAAGAAGGGTTTGCATTTTATCTTGTCTCTTGGCTATATGTAGAAAAAATATTTCCCAGTACAAAGATTTCCTGAAGGAATTAATAGAAATGTATTTTTCCATCTCCTTTGATAACTATCTTCTAGCCCTGTATTGTCTTCTTAGGCAGATGAAACCAGTATGTAAAGTCTAAGATGGTCTATATCTGTGAAAAAAATACTCAAAGCATGTAATTCCTACTGTCCTACTTTAGAATTACTAATAAAAGGCAAAAATTTTATAGATTTCAGATGCGATGTTTACAGTTACAGTGGTAGTTTGAGACAGCTTGAGTTTACTGAGTAAACTATGAACAAATTTACATATTCAGTAACTTCCTCATTTTTGTGGCTGTTTTTTGAATAAATATTTTTTAAATAAGTTTTTAAAATAAGTATTGTTCTTTTTAAAAGTACCCTTTTCTAAATTTGTTCTTGGACAGTTTCATGCAAACACAGAATGCATTCGATTACTGTCACTCTTACCCTCTTATCTCCCTCCCACTCCTACTTGATGTGATGAGGTATTTTTTGGTCTTTTTGAGGTAGGGTCTTCCTGTAGCCCCAGCTGACCTGGAACTCACTATGTAGACCATGCTAGCCTTGAACTCACAGAGATCTGCCTGGCTCTGCCTCCTGAGTGCTGTGATCAAAGGCATACACCACCACACCTGGCTCTCATGACATTTTTGAACAAAGTATATTTTAGTGACTAACTCTTCTGCTCTCAGTCTACTCTGCCCCTGTTACCCGTGATCCCCTTTGTGGCTTCAACCCTCAAATCTCTTTGCCTCTTTCATGTCTCATGCATTCTTTTGCCCACCCTCCATTCCTCCTCATCACCTATTATTATTATTATTCTCTCTTGGTGTCCTGATGAAGGACATGCAATTTTTTCTTTCCTGAGGTTCGATCACCTTCCTTAGTTGTACTTCCCAGATCCATCCATTTTCCTGCAAATTGCATTTTTTTTACAACTGAATAAAATCCCATTGCTTATTTGTACCATTTTGTCATCCATTCACGTGTTGATGGACATCTAGATTGGTTCCATGGTAGTTCTTTTAGACAAGTTTCCATAAACTGTTTGGCCCCTTTGCCACACTTTTTCTAACTTGGCCTTCTTGCCATCTTTTAAAAAATTTAATATGTATTTTTATTAAATTTTTGTGCTTTTTATACAATAAATGTTAATCACATTTAGACCCCCTCCCCCATGCACCCTGCTCCCTAGCCCCCCACAACCACCAGATTTCATGCATTCTGTAATATATGTTAAGGCCTATCCAGTCAAGTTTGTGGACAGGTGCAAGTTTATCCACTGGAGTCTAGTCAGCCCATCTAGAGTCACTCCCTTAAAGATCAACTCTGACCTTCACCCTGCAGTAATCAGTTGCCAATAGTTCCTCGGCTAAGGTTGGAGCCTGCTGCCCATTTCCCCAGTTCTACAATGGTTTTTGTTGTCTGATTGAGTCTGTCTTTCATTACCTGTCTGCATTGAGAATTTCTGTGTGAGACTTTTCAATGTTGTGACCAAACAAGTAGAACGATTTCAAGGAGGAAGGTTTATTTTGAGTTGCAGTTGTAGTGCATGTTCAGCTGGCTCTACATTTCTGGTCCTAAGATTAGGAAGAGTATCATAGTGAAAGGGCATAGTCCAGCAGATCTACTTACATTATGACTGCCTGGAGGCAGATAGAGAAAGGACTGGGAGAAAAATAAATATATCTTGGACACACCACTAATGACATACTTCCTCCAGCCTGGGCATGACCTCCTACCTTTCACCACCTCCCAATAATGCCATTATAGTTTAAATCAAACCTCTTGTTAGGCCAAATCCCTTGGCATCCATTCACATCCTAGAAGCCCTTCAGGTGTCAACCAGGCCTCCAATACATAAGGCTGAGAACAACTTTCAAATCAATCTCTCTCTCTCTCTCTCTCTCTCTCTCTCTCTCTCTCTCCTTCCTCCCTCTCCATACACGTATGTTACTATGCTGCTGTTTCCTACATATGAGGAAAAATGATTATCAATTTGTATTAAAAACTCTCACTTCATTGTGAATCCATCTTGCTTCTGTGTTTTAGAGGGGAAGTTTACTATTGTGATCTTTTTAAAATTTTATTTATTATTTTTATTTTATATGTAGGAGCGCATGCTTGCATGTATGTAAGTACACCTGTGTCATGCAATGCCAGCAGAGTTCAGAAAAGGGCGTCAGATCCCCTCGAACTGGAGTTGCAAGCAGTTGTTAGCTGCTATGTGGGTGCTGTGAATCGAACCCAGGTCCTCTGCAAGAGCAACCAGTGCTCTTAACCACTGAGCCATCTCTCCAGCCCCACTATTGTGATCTTCTAACCACAGATTGCTGGATGAAGATCTCACTTTAACCACTTATCTTCAGTGGTCTTAGTAAGCTCTTTCAAATGTCTCCCTTCGTTTTCTTCATATGTAAGATGAGGATAATAAAAGCATTAATCCCTTTTCATTATTGAGATTGAATGAGTTAATATACATAAATCACCTATAAGACTACATGGCACACTGTTCTCTGTTTTAACTCTCCATCATTGTTACTGCCGGTGTCAACTACACTCACTTCCAGGCTTCTAGATTCCCTTCTGATATCTATGCTATAGGGAAAAGAGCACACATCTCTACTTTACCACTGGAGTTCCCGCTTGCATTGCTACTAACTGCCTTATACCTCACCCTTCGTACTTAAAAGGGGCAATCTTTAATTCTTGCTTTTCTTTTCAGGTGCCAGGGACCAAGGAAGGTTAAATTTACCCTCCCAAACCTGGGGCCAAGACTGCAGGCATATTTTGCCATGATAGCTTTGAGTGGTCATCTGCCCTATTCTGTCCCCACTTGCTCATCTTTAAAATAACCTCTGGAATTCTTAGTGCATATTCTTCCTAAACTCCAGACATTTGAGCCTCTGGTTCCATCCTGAACTCCCTCTCACTTCTCAGAATTGAAGAGGAGCAAAAGGTCGCAGTGTTAATTTTGGTCCCCAGGGACAGGAGTAGACAGTCAGTGAATAAGGAAAAGAGATCACATTGGAGTGACTGATGTCATAACTAAACTGATAACTCACCATAATCTTTGGCATAGAGCTCCTCAAGCTGTTCTGCACACATGAATCACCTGAAAAGTTTTGTAAATATCATCGCCTGTGCCGCACATGGTTGGAAGTCATCAAAAACCAGTGCTTACATCATATGATCCAGGGTCTGTGGCCCAGCAGTACCCGTCTGTCTTAACAGTTAACACTGCAAATTCTCAAGCTCTACTCCAGATCTCCTTAATCGGAATCTACATCTTATCAAATCCAAAATGATGATTGTATGCCTTATGTTTGTGAAGCACTCTTTATCACCCTGGTGGCCAACCATGACTGTAACTTAAGGTAGCCCAGGATGCTGAAAAATAATAGTGCTTAAATAATTTATGCAGTCATGGCCTCATGCAATACTGCACTAAAATTTTACTTTAACAAAATAATTGAATTGTCAAATATCCTAGAAAACTAGAATATCTCTGTTTTCCATTTATTTTTCATACATGTACACAAATACCCACACACTTTTAATTATTTTGTTTTATAAATGGTATGCCAAGCTGTTTGTTTTATCATGAACATGAGCTGAAAAAATATGGCCTAGAAGCCAAGTCTAGTCCATCTGTTCTCATAAATAAAAGTTTATGAGAACAGATGCATAGCCATTTGTTAACATATTAGATGTCACCGTGTTCCTGCAGCAAAGGTAAAGTCAGTAGGTAAGACAGATACCTTGTGTACTACAAAGTTTAAAACATTTTCTATCTCGGTTTTAACAAGAAATATTTGCTGATATTGTTTTACACTAGCTAGTAGCAGTCTCTAAATTTACATCAAGCTGCCAAAGATTTCTCAATTTTCAACTGTCTTTATGCCTCTAATTTGCATACATCTATTTTTTTCAGTGCTTTCTTTAACACTGAGGCCCTCTGGAAGAAAGGAAAGCAGTGTACAGCATGAATTTAATCTAGAGAGATACTGACTTGATAGCACATCTCCAGTGATGAGAAGCATGGTAGATACTTGGCTACTTATATGAGTTACTTTTCATGGAAATGACCAAAATATCAGACAGAAATAATTTTGTAAAGTATTTTATTATTTTTATTTTATGTATATGAGTGTATTGCCTGCACATGTGTAAGTGCACCCATGTTGTGCAGTGCCCATGGAGTTCAGAAGATGGCATCAGATCCCCTGAAACTGGAGTCATCTCTCCAGCCCCCAAATAATTCTTTTTTTTTTTAATAAAGAAGTGATTTGGGAGATGGCTCAGTGGATAAATAAAGGTGCTTTTCAAGCCTGATGACCTGAATTCAGTTCCCTGAATCCACATGGTAGAAGGGGAGAAATGATTCCTACAAGTTGTCCTCTGACCTCCACATACATGCTGTGGCACAAATATGTGGGTGTGCATGAACACACACTCATGCACACACACACGCACAATAATTAAATAATCAAATTAAGAAATTTTAAATTGTGATTGGCTCATCAGGGCTGTGGCCCAATCAACACATTAATCCATTGATGGACTCATATTTTGATGACATTATTGGAAGGTAGTAGAACCTTTAGGAGGTGAGCGTAATCGGAGGAAGTAGGTCAATGGGGGCATGTTCTTGGAGGTAATATATTGTGCTGGGCTCCTTCCTCAGTCCATTTCTGCTTCTTGGCTATCACGGATTGAGAAGGCCTGTAGCATCATGTCCTTTGCCATGGTGCTCTGCTTCACTACAGGCTCAGAAGCAATGGAGCTTGTGATCATGCACTGATGTCTCTGATACCACAAACAAAAATAAATCTTTTCTTCTTTTAAATTGTTTCTCTTGGAAATTTGTTCTCAGTGACTAAAGCAAACAAGCAAATCATGTGACAGGGAGGGAGGGAGGGAGGGGGGAGGGATGGAGGACGGGGGAGGAAAAGAAAGAAAGGAAGAGAAAGAGGAGGAAGGGAGAAAGAAAAGGAATTGGGAGAAGGGAAGAATTCAGTAACATTAAGCGTGGTCTTTGTATCATGGTATGCAGTACACTAATCTGTCATTTTGTTATTTTGTTCTTTTTTTTTTTTTTCGGAGCTGAGGACTGAACCCAGGGTCTTGAGCTTGCTAGGCAAGTGCTCTACCACTGAGCTAAATCCCCAACCCCTAATCTGTCATTTTGAAGCAAAGGCTTAGGTATAATATTAAATATTAGTTATAATCATTGCTGTTTATTGCTATTTACTTATATGCTAGAGACGTAATTAGACATGCTGTATCCCATTTAATGTTCAGATAATCTATAAGTCATATTTCTGTTGCCCCCTTTTACGAGTAAATACATTATGGATTAAAGAGTAACTTGCCAAAATGTGGTAACTAGTAATTGCATAAGGTTTCCTTTGTGTCTTATAAATATTTGTTCCACAAACCTTAAAACTTGAAGTAATAGATCACTTTTCATTTGGAATTAAAGTCCAGGTTCCAAAGTACAATGATGTCATTTCTATTCACCCTGAGGTCTCTCTTAGAAATAATATATAACTTTGATCTTTAGTCAACATCTGTGTATGAAGCATTGAACTTGGGAAAGGAGTTGAGGAGGAATATCTGTTAGAAGGGTCCCCCAAACAGAATAATTAGAAAACAAAATATTCAACTGATGAGTGTTTTCACACTGAAAGCCTTCAAGAGCTTTAGCTAGGACACACTATTAATCATGATGTGGCTCTTATGATGGGAGTTCAAACTTGGATATGGAGAGTGACAGTCCACACATGGATAGGTATATATATACACATACATACATATGAACATATGGACATATAGATATTGCAAGTGCTCTAAACCTGAACCACATGCCCAGCCTCTTTACTTAAATTTCTAAGAGCAAATTATTTGATATTATCTGAAAAGAGGAAAATGCTTGGTTGCTACTTTTATTTTGTGTGTATATAATGTGTCCATAGTCTGTGTGTGCATGTTCGTGTGTGGGTGCACCTGGGAATTGAACACAGGTACTTATACAACAACCACTTCACCCACTGAGCCATTTCCCTAGCACCCCTAATTTTCATTTTAAGGGTCACGGCTGAAAATGTAAAACACCCCAACTCTTAAGAGAGTCTTATGTTCTGACTATTGTAAGGAACACACAGTGATGTACAGATAATCCCTGACTAATGGTAGTTTCATTTATAGTTTTTCAACTTTGCAGTGTTGTGAGATTGATATGCATTCACTAGATATCAGAGTTTAGTTTTAAAATTTTGATCTTTTCCTTATCTAGCACTATAAACTATGACGTTCTTGTGGGTACTGCTCAGCATCAAGGATCTGTAGCTCCTATTTACCTCCTAGTCAACCATGGACTGGGCCATAAGCTATGACGCTTAATAGTTAGGCTTATTAAATACATACAACTAATGTTTTTCAATTGATTATTGGTTTTGGAGGCATAACATCATCATAAAATGAGGAGGTTCTGCGTTCGTAATTTATTGGCATAGAAAATATAGATTAAACACCATTTAAACCAACAAATCTGATTTCAGTCTTTTGTTCATCATGTACATTTGAATGCAGATATTCGTTCATATTCCCCATGTTTTGATCATACTGATTTCCTATTTATTTTGCTTTGTGTTTTCAGAAGGAGTTTTGGAGCACCTACACAAAAGCACAGCAAGGAGAGACGAGCAGAGGAAGTGACTGGTTTCAATTTTATCTTACTTTTCCATTAATCTTTGGCCTCTTCATTATTCTCCTTGTCATTTTTCTCATCTGGAGATGCTTTCTAAGAAACAAAACCCGTAGACAGACAGTGACTGAAGGCCACATTCCTTTCCCTCCGCATCTTAATATTATTAATCCACCTCCTCCACCAGATGAAGTCTTTGATAACAGTGGATTGTCTCCGGGCTTTTTGGAATATGTAGTTGGGCGCTCAGATTCTGTGTCCACTCGTCTGTCCAATTGTGATCCTCCACCAACCTATGAGGAAGCCACTGGCCAAGTGAACCTGCAGAGGAGTGAAACAGAACCTCATTTAGACCCACCACCGGAATATGAAGACATAGTCAACTCTAGCTCAGCCAGTGCCATTGCTATGGTGCCTGTGGTCACCACCATCAAATGAAGCTGCAAGCTTCTTTTTACTCTAATCATTTTTAAAATACTAATGAAAGATCTTTCTAGCACTTTACCACTACATAAATGTGCATTGACTTATTCTATTAGACTCTGACAGCATACCACTTCACATTTACTGCGTTTGATTTTTAGTTTTGTTTCTTATTATAAAATCATATCCATGCTCCTTTTTGGAAGAGGAAATATGTGAAGGAAAGACATGCCAGTGGAGGTCTTTATGTGCTGTGATGCCATACACATGTACATGTTTACATATGTGTGTATATTCATATAGCCACGTGTGCATCATTCAATATGTGTGTAACTCTCATAAAATGAATTAACTGCTACCAAACCAACCAGAAAGATATCAATACTCACCAAAATTGGAAAACAAAGGGAGCGATACCTACAGTTTATATGATAGATAGCCAGCAACCTGCATGTTTTCTAATTATTACAGATGTTTGTTAACCTTTTTTTCTTCTTCCTTGAAAGGAAATAATGCATGGAGCTTATTCACAATTTTAGAGACATCTCAGAGGGAGGGAAAGAGAGAGTCAGAGAGAGAGAGAGCATGCATGTACATATAATGAATGATAACTTGGTTATAGTGTATCGCAAGGAAATCTTTGGTCATTTTTGATGTTTAGCTCATTTTGTATTAAGGTTTTTCTTGGCTGACTACTATCCCCCTCTTCAAAGCTTGCATCTTTGAGTGTCTCATACCATTTGCATTAATATCTTGGTTGGAAGGATTTCCAGGCAGTGAATAATTGATGTATTGGATGTATGTGTTAATGACAGGGAGGAGATACTAATGCCTCCTTTACTCAGTTTCTGGGGAAATAATTATTTTCTTCATGCTATTTCGTAGCCTTTTATACTAATTTTTTTTCTTTGCACCACAGACTCTTCATGCACTGAAGAGTTTAGTTAAAATCAAATCTTTGGAATTATTTTCTTACTGTTTTGTATAGGCTGAAATCTTCTCTTCAAGATTATTAGGACACAATTTTCAGTTCAGTTATAAACTGTTACTTTTGTATTGTTGTTCAGTTGATGGAAGAAGATTACAAAGGATCTGCTGCAGCAGGTACATAATTTAGTTATAGTTCCACATAGATCTCATTATTGTGACTATTTCATTTTATAGTTCCATCAGATCCTTTTTAACTGAAGCAGTTTTACTTCTCCCTTGGCACAGAGGGAACAGGCTGTGAATGAACAGCCAAAATAAACCAGCTCAGAAAGAAGAAAAAAAGGTCAAATGAAATCATGTGTGCACAAGTAATTTGTACAATATGAAGAACTATTCAAGTGTAAGATCCTAATATTATTGCACTTCAGGGAGAAATTTCTTCATCTATTTCCCTAAAATTGATCAAAGCTTTCACATAATGAAAAATAGAGCAGGCTGCTCTGTAAATAGCTAACATATTCCTAATCTGAATGTATAAACTGCTCCTTAACTGTACCAAAGCCGTGCCAATTTAAATATGTTTGCCAATGCAACACAGACAGGGTAAAGAAATGCTGGAAATCTTATTAAATTGTGTGGATTATTTAACAGATTTCATAGGTTTCACAGACAAAGATTATATCTTGATGATGGTCTCAGAAATGACTATTGCTTTCAATTTTGTCATGAGTACATGATGATCTTCAGTTTCTAAATTGTGAAGGTGGGAGTACTTGATCCAGCGTACATGTAGAGTTCTAAGTTGTTTTTGACTGAAAATTAAGGCTCCTTTGATTGGGAATGTTTTGTCACTAATATCAGACTTTAAATGAGACCAGAAATTTCCAAATTATGGCCAATAGACCCCTGGAGTTCCTTAAGACTTTCAGCAGATCTGTGAAGTCAAAATATTTTCCTCATAGTTGAAAACATTTTCTTTTTACTCTAATTCTCTCAAAACAGAGTTAAATGGAAAACAATGACGTCTTCCCACACATCTTTTTTCTGTTTTAGAAAATGTTGCTATTTTTCATAAAAATAACGTTTGTTTATATTGACATATAATGAAGTTTTTTGAATTTTAGGTGACTCAGTACTTTGATTTTTCAGTTCATTTCTAATATGATAAATATGGACAGATAGAAATTTCATAAACAAAAGCTATTTGGTCTCAAGATCCCCCCTCCCCAAAATTTTAAGAGTCTAAAGGAAGTCCAGAGACCAAAAATTTGAGAACTACAAGATTAGACAAAGGAAGAGGAAATGCTACCACTAGATATCTATAACTTTAGGTATTTTGTAACTTTATTTTTTAATTATAAGGTCCTGAATACTGGATTTAATGTTTCCTCTTAGAGATACCCGAATCACAGTGTAAGAATGAAAGATAATTCTAGAAACAAAAGCCAAATGTTTAGTCTGATCAATAATGATAGCCTTTGAGATTGTTGGTTAAAGAAAACACTACTCCATAGAATAGCTGCATCACCATAAATTTCATGGCAGCTTTTCCACGATAATGAGAGAGTAAACAAAATGCTACTTCCTTCAGGAAACGTTATCTTACATTTGTTTATTTTGTTTGAATATAGTTTTCATATTTTAAAAATCCCTTTTGCTATCCCTTCTGCTTTTATAAACTGAGTTTCTTAACATTTATTATAATTAAGGGGCTTATCTGGAATAATATATTTTTTATGCTTTTGCCTTTCTTACCTGACTGATAATGCATTCACCTTTGATCTTTTTAAATAAAGCTTTATTTTTGCAGAATGTACTTAATAACTTTCTAAGCAGTAACTAAATCCAAATAACCAGTTTGTATTAAATAAAAGAATCTTCTCATTGTCCTTCCAGTGGGATGATTTACAAACTTCCACATGCAGTGATTATGTCTAGAGTCCTTGAACTGGCACTTTTTGCTTCCCTGCTCTAAATGTCAAAATAAATTGTATATGTTTAAAGTAGATTTATGATTTCTTCTTTTCCTCTTGACCAATAAAAATGAAGAGATGTTCTATTTCTTTCATTGCTAATGATAACTTCTTCAAGGTTGATGATCTGATCCAGTAACTATGCAGGTAGCTTTAACTTGGTTCTGTGTAAATAGCATGTATTTTATTATAATATTTCAGATTTTCAAATGCTTGGTTTACATTAAATTATGGTATTTAACTATTTTTACGTTTATACTACATAGGGTTTTCTTATGTTTCTGTGTTTGGGGTATGCTAAATAAAGCTATTTTTAAACCCAAGAGATTTTTTTTTGGTCATGTGTTAATCATATTATGATTAGACAATAAAAATATTGTATATGCTCTTATTAAGTTATATTCTTTTAGTTGGGTAAAATGATTATATTTCTATTTATTTATTTATTTATTTTTATGTGTCGAATCACCTGGAACTGGAGTTAAGGACTGTTGTTAGTTGCCATGTGGGTGCTGGGAATCCAAGCTGGGTCCTCTGTAAGAGCAGCCAGTGCTCTTAACTGCCTAGCCATCTGTCCAGCCCCTATATTTCTGTTTTCTTATGGACTTATAGAATATATCTGTAAAGAAATCAGGTATCATCTGGTAAAACCTTCAGGGTGTTCTCAGCATTAAAAAAACAAAAACGAAACAAAACAAAACTAACACATTTCTTTGCTATTGGCCATAAGAACCAGAAAGAACTGCTTCACATAAATAGAATGAGCTCCTAGCTGTGGTGTGGTTTGTCAACTCATGGGAATGGTGATATCTACAGATACCAAAGATCTGGCTTTTTCCTGTTTAGAACAATAACTTGCTTTTGAAATTTGAGATGAGATAAGAAAGCAGAAGATTAAAATATTTTGACCACAGAACATTTTCCTAAGTGTTTCTAATTTAAGAGTAAAAGTTGATGTATCATGGCATTAACCAAATACTGTAAATATAATTTGATGTTTTTCCTGTAAAATTTTAAGTTACTTATATTCTGGAAAGAATTTTAAATATCAATTCTAAGTATATATTTTGTAAGACTAAGGACCCAGAATTATTTAAGACTGTATAACAATACACTTTACAATATATTTTTAACAATTTCTAGAAATTTTATAACATTCAGCTTGATTAACATGACCATGAATTTTGATGCTTACATCAAGAGGTAGATAGCACCCCAAAGGCTTTCTCACATCCTCTCCTTAAACATAACATTGTTTTTATATCTGTCATAGAATTATATTTTTCTCTCACCGATTTTTTTATTCCTAAAGCACTTTTCAGGCAAGAATTAAGTTTAATCAGTTTTAACTTTCTTTCCTAAGTATATCAAATGTTTAAAAGCAAGAGCTTCATTTTTTAGACTATGACTTCGTCAAAGCATCAGTAGTCTTCTGGCTGGGATTTTTAATGCTGATCTTATGGTTCCTTGGTTGTTGTTTCCTTATTTGTTTTGGTCCTGGGGATAGAACGCTGGGCCTTATACATGCTCTACTACTGACATGGCAAACTTCCCTACCACAAGTGTCAAAATAAAGAAAAACTGCTATTTGACTAGACTATTGGGGGTCGGGGGTAGGGATTAAGTGCTGGGGTGCAGAACAGATGAAACAGAAGCTGAAGAACACGAAGAGTCAAGATAGGGAGCTGGCTTGACCAGCAGATGCTCTATACAGAGGTGCAAGACTGCTTCCTTGGTTGTAGTTTGATTGATCACGATAAGACAACTCTAAGGAGCCTGTTGTGGAGGGGGTATTGCATAGCCTCAGTATTGCCCCAGAATAGGGAAATAGGACAGCTCGTGGAGAATGAGTGGATTATAGAGAGCTAAATAAGATAATGCCTCCCATCCATATCAGTCTGCCCAACACTGCTTTTATTGAGACCAGGTTGGCCTGGAACATACATTGCAGTTAAGGGTGACCTTGATCTCCTGCCTCTACCTCCCACATGCTAGATTTAAGGGTGTGTACAGCTATGCCCATTTTTTTAACCATTGTTCTTTTGATTGAGATTGGTATTAGTGATGGGATATTGTCATGCTGTACCAGGTATTGCTGTTTCATTATTTTCTTCTTCTTGTGTTCGTCCCTTTAGTCCACAGAAAAAACTGGCACTTGCTTGGAACAGAAAGTTGTTGACCTACTGAGGTCACGAAAACGCTCCATAAAAGTTTTCATTATATAGAGCTAACCTGAGTGTTTTACACATCTGAAACGTGCACACCTGAGGAAGTCAAAGTACAAGGGCCAGACACAGCTGTTAAATAACTCTGGGGAGTTTCATGATTGGGTAAGGCACTGAGGATACTGGACAATGTGATTAAGGAATCCTTTGAGAGCTTATGTCAGTAAATGTAAACAGAGTAGTTAGGACATTTAAACACAGTAAGCATACCGACAAAAATGCAAACCATGAAGACAAGTTCAGCGAGGGAAAAATCCCACTGCCAAGGGCAGGTATTTTCCTCACAGTTTTGAATATTTAAAATATTCTTACAGAAAAGTATAAATAAATGCTAGTTTCATTTGGATTTACTGCTCTCAAAAACAATTGAAATGATTAGTTTTCCACTGGTATCAACGAAAGGCTGACTAAGCAGTTTGTACAGATAAGAGTCTGAATACAATTTGGGGAACTCTACGCAAGATATTGTTTGATTATTAGTATGATCTGACTACTCATGTCTCCTCAGAATGTTTATCTTTCTGCTACTAATAGCCCTGAGAAATATGGTCACCTGGGTTTCATAGTTGTGAAAATCTGAACATAGTTATCTAGGATCAGCTGTGAGGTCTGGTATTAAAATCTTCTGTTTCATTATATCATATTTCCACAGTGACATCAAGTGACATGATGAACAGTAGATTTTTCACTAGGAAACCTTGGAAAGCAAAAGGTATCACTAATTCATGTAGGAATTGAGTAGTTAATTTTATTATAGACTGCCTGCTTTTAATAGTGAAAGCTATTTCATGTTCATTGCCATCAATGAATCAAGTGCAACATTAGACTCAAAATCATAGCATCAAAATTACTACTTGTACATATATTTATGATATGGAACAACAAATATATTATTAAAGATGGTATGATTCACTTTACAGATTGTAATAGAAAAATAAAAATATCAGCAACATAGCCTTAAAAGCCCAAAATATTAGAGGGAATGAATTCATCCACATGACATCCACATGATTATTTGTATACTCTTTATTTTTTTGGTCTTTTTGAGACAGGATTTCCCTGTAACCCCAACTAACTTGAAACTTACTATGCAGGCCAAATTGGCCTTGAACTCTACAGAGATCTGCCTGCCTCTGCCTCCCAAGTGCTGGAATTAACTATATATATATTTTTTTTTTGGTCTTTTGAGACCAGGTCTACCTGTAACCCCAACTAGCCTAGAACTCACTATGTAGACCAGCCACCTGCCTCTGCCTCCCGAGTACTGAGATCAAAGGCATGTGCCATGATGCCCAGCTGATTATTTATATTTGTAGGAATGCACCCAAATTTTGTTTCCTGTCAAAGATCTTAGCCAGGTCATTCACTAAAACTCATTCACTTGTTGTATTCACTTCTTACTTTTTTGTTGCTATGATAAAACACTATGACCTAGGCAACTTATAGAAGGAAGAATTTGTTTGGGCTTACTGCTCTGGAGGAATAAGGGTCTATCATGTGGGGAGGCATAGCAGCAGAGGTAGCTGGAACAGAAGGGTTAGCACTCTTCCTCAAGCATGCACAGGAAGCAAAGAGACCAAACTGGAAGCGAGGCAAGGCTATGAATGATTAAAGTCTGCCCCCAGTGTTGTGCTTCCTCCAGCTAGGCCATACCTCCTAAAGATCCATGACACTCCCTAAATAGCACCACCAACTGACTAATGGTTCCAATGCTTGAGTCTATCTGGTACGCTTCTTTTTTGTTTGTATATTATTTATTATTTTTATTTATGTGTATGCATGTATTAACTGCATGTATGTAAGTGCACCTATGTCATGCAATACCTGAGGAGGACAGAAGGTGTTGGACACTCTAGAACTGATGTTAGTAACCAAGTTGGATGTTAGCTACAATGTGGGTGCTGGGATTCAAACCTGGGTCTTCTGCAGGAACAGCCAGTGCTCTTAACCACTAAGCTATCTCTCTAGCCCCTCAGGGATACTTCTTACTCAAACCAGTGCACTTATATTCTTGAGCAATATTTTAAGATATTATGTAAGTCAGAAAATCAACAGAGTCACATGGATTGGTAATAGAACTCAGGCCTCATTCTGATCCATTGACTCCTTGCTCAGAGAGCTCATTAGAATACAAATTGAAATCATTGAAGAGAGCTGCTGTTCAAATAAAGCTTTGCGATATTAAATACAGCCAAGGACACAATGAAAGCATGGCATTTACTAAAGCAACATTTAGACAGTTTTCAAACAAACCTCAAAAAAAGCATCCTGATGATTTACTCAAAAACTTTACAGTTGATGCATAAATTACTTTTTTTAAAAGGTTTTTATTACATTTTTATTTGTTCTCTAGTCGTATGTGCATGTGTTTGTCTATGTGGGGCTGCGTACTTGTGGAGAACAACTAGCAAAAGTTCTCTCCTTCTACCATGTGGGTCCCAGGGATCAAATTCACACTTGATGGCACATCCCTTTACCAAGTGAGCTATCTCACAGGCATCATAAATTATTTTTTAACTATTATATAGGTCAAACACTCAGTGCAGAATTACTTCCAGGTTGCTATGGAAATCAGCAGTCATGCCCCACCCCCTGAAACCCGAACTGTTGACCTAGAGGTCAACCAGCCACCACTGCCCATCTCTGGTGTTACCTTAGACTTTCTTCATTCTCACCTCAGCTAGAACACTACCTTCTACAGCTATCTGCTTGGCCCTTCTGGGGTTATATCCAGGGTTCTAGTCTAGCTGCTCCCCTGTCCACATACTGAAGCTCCTTTAGCTTGCCTTGCTCACTATGTTGCTGCCCCCTCACAGGTATTAATAAATTATCACCCCAACTGGAAGGCCACTCTCAACCCCCAGATCCAGGAGCAGCTCTATATCTGTGATATCTATGTCCATGGTCTTCTACTATAATTGTTAAGATACAGCCCTGGAGCAACGCAAGTACTTCTAGAGCAAGTCACACAGGTAGGAAGTTCCTGCCCAGCTGTTCCTGTTCCTGAAGAACCAGTTTGGCAGCATCATTTCTCTCAACACTGTCTTCAGATCAGTACTCCACCATTGTCTTGGAGGCCTCCAGGCCATGGAATGTGGAGTGTGCCTTCATCTTGGAGGTGGCTCTTCACCCAGAGCTTCCTATATGTGCACCAGCTGGCTACAGAAGAAACAATACACTCCAGTTCAAATTCCTGAAGTACCATCATTTACACCAGCAGATTGAAGTCCCCAAAGAGACAGGCAGGTATCTGACTAACCTGTATAAGGCGTGGTCCCCAGATAATGGCATGGCAAAGTACCTCAGTCATTGATGGACTCACAGTAGCAGACCAGCATCAAGGAGAACTGATCTAGGACTGTCTAATCCGGTGAAATCTTCCCCAGGTAACCAGAATGGGTGTCTACATTGAACTTCTTACATGTTCACTGCGTTTTACTTTTAACAGTTGTTTCCAATAAAGTGATTTTTTTTCAAGGCAAAATCAAAGGGTTCAGTTAACTTGTATATGCAAAGCTTTCACATTTAAAAATGAAGGCAGATCCCTTTGCAAGTGTCCAGGACACTCTGCCGCATGCCCATGTTGCATCCTCTTGAAGTTGGGATCACTAGTGGATGGAGGTGAAAGACAATTTGTGGGCTCCTGGGAAACACTAAAATAGCCTTCTCTTAGAAACCACATGAGCATGAGAGGTATGATATGGTGGAGTGTGATGTGGAAGGTGTCTAGAGACCTATTTTCTATGCATAATAACTGTGTAAGCACATGGTGCCATGGGGACAGATATGTGAGAAATGAAGTTGGTAACAATTTAAAATCAAAGTATTTTAAGCTATGTGTGTAACTCAGGGATAGAGTGGTTGCTTAGCTTGTGACTTCCTCAGTTCCATCCCCCCAGATTATAGAGACATTAAACTTTACCTGAAGACTTTTACTTTAGTAAATATTAAAATATGAAAGTTACTTGATTCTAGATACCAAGAAAGAGGGCCTGGAAGAGAGTATGACAGAGAATTTCTTTGACCAGGTCACTCTGGACCACACTGATAATGGGAATGAGCAGGCACTTGCTTTCTTCATAGTTATCGGGTAAATTATTGTGGACACTGGGGAGGGTATATACACTGCCTTCGTAATACTACTATTTCTAAGTGACCTTACACCAAAATCCCACAGTATCTCCTTAGAAGGACTGAAAGACATGAGGCCATGGGTGGAATTGTATTTGTGATATTAAATATAAAGGAATGAATGTTACGTTTGTTTTGAATAATGGATGAATGGATAAGGGATGAGTGTGTTAAAGGTGGGAGACAAAATAGGAGTAATATGGTAATACAGGTGATTCAATAGATCTTCTTACAGAATTGGAGACAGGATATTTCTACACTAGTGCTAGGTAGACTAGAGAACTGGGAGTGCTAGTGGCCTCTTAGTCCAAGAAGGCAAGAACCTGAAAAGAAGGACCAATAAAGCAGCTCTGGTCCAAGGCTGAAGTTCTAGAAATCTCACTATTGAAAGTCAAAATTCAAAGGCAGGAGTTCAGAAGTCAGAAGCCCACAGGACACAGCAGCAGCACAAAATGTTCTCACTCAGTAAGAAGCCAATCTGTTGCATGCATGTGAATTGCCCCCTTTCTTTGGGTTTTAGTTTTACCTAGAGTTCTAGCCTATTTGATGGTGATGCTAATATTCAGGGCATGTCTTCATCATTTATCCATTCAAGTTGACAACCAAGATTGACCAATAGAAAATCATTATATCCAATCCAGGAAAGAGACTAGTGCGGCCTCAACTGTAGAGGTGGCTGAGGAAATGAAGATAAGGGTGCATTTTTGGGGTGGATTTTGGACAAGTCAACAAGCTTGCTCTCAGATGGGTACTAATGAATGGGAATTGGGGGAATAATCTAGGTTCTAAAATTTGACTCCATGCACCTGGCATGATCATTAACCTAAGAAGATTGTACTGGGGGCCTAAGGTTAAGGCCACGAGGAAACCATACTATGTAAAATTTGATATTCTTATTACACATAAAAGTGGAAACATAGTATAGGAGGTCTTAAAAATGAACAAGCCTTCTCCTACCCACAGGAGACAAGGTAGATTGTCAGATTTCCCCTGTAGTTGCTACTGAAGTCATGGGCCTGGACAAACTCCAGAAAATGTATAGCAAGTAAGTAGACAATTCAAGAACTCCCAAGCCCGGGGCAGCTGATATCTCAGAAGGTTCATATACTATATACCCAGAGAGCTGCTACTCTCACCTTGACCATTATTTTCTTGTGCAGTGGTGCCCCTGTGTCTGCTACAAGGCCATCTTGAAATCAGCTTGTTTACACCAGGCTCAGAGTGGCCCCTTGTTTCTTCTTTGAATGTGGGGGAAGTGTTTTCCTTTTATTCTTTTTTTTTTAAGAAATTATCTACAGAACACAGTTTATTTCAAGATCAAAACACAAAACTTCTCATTAAAAAACAAACACAATGCATTGTTCTTACTGCGTGAATACTTCTTCATATTCATTAGTTTAATACAGAGATACACATTTTTAACAATTTTTAAAGAAAATATTTTACATAAAAACATCAAAGCATTTTAGCAATACTCTCGTCGTCACAACCATTTTTCAGCCAGGATTGGTGACAATCACAATTTTCTACAGACTATTCCTGGACTGAAGAGAATGTAGTGTTTATATTCTTCAGCTTACTGTTGGCAGTTCAAGTTCCCCCTTGATGGCTTCTGCATGTATTATACCCACCAAGTAGAAGTCCTTTTTCTTGTGGCCTGTTTCGGATTTTTATGTGTATGTGCAACCTCTCCCTGACCAAGAATCTATAGTCATGATGACATCAAATAACTGACCTAAGTAGAGCTTTTACGTAGAACTTTTTCAACCTAATAATGGAAGAATTTAATACCTATCAGTACAATACCCTTTATTATTTTTGTGTTCAACAACTACTGCTTGGAGTGCTGTTGCTTATTAGTGGGCATAGAAACCTAAGTACAAGTACACTTTAATATATCAATTCTTACCTGAATGATCCCAGATCTCTTGAAAATGTTCCATGAAAATGGAATTTCCTCCTAAAGTTACACCTAATGTGGTACAATGTGTACAACTTGGTTAACCAGTGCATGTTTTTCATTTCCACGACCTTTTCCTCCTCTTGAACCAAGTGCAATCCTACTAACATACAATGCACTGGCTTACAGTTCTTCATATAAAGTCCAACTCAAACTTATTTTGGTTTATTGTACATGCTTTATTAAAACGGTACTTGTATTTACAGTATCTGCAGAAAGAGTCCCTTCTAAGGTGCTCTCACACATATCCAGACTCACCCATACAGACATTCACACCATGGCCCGACGCGCCCATACCAATAACATGTGAGGGTCAGACTCTTAAATTAGGCAGCTGTTGGGGAAGAGTTGTTGATTTTTCAGTTTTCCTGGAAAAGAAAAAAATCATGAGGGAATGCATTTGGCCTTCACAATGCTAATTATGTGTGTGTATATTACCATATGGCAGTTAACACTGAATATTCCTTTTACATTCTCTATACAGAATGACATCAAGGTTTTACAATCAACAGACTATCCCAACTCCAGTCTCCATGCTACTTACAGTGACTTCTGAATTCACGGGGGGGGGGGCATTCTCTAAAGATAATTCAAGTTTATGGAAGTGAAATAAGGGACAATTAATATTGACTTGACCTATGGGAAGGAAGGGAAGGAAATAAAACTGGTTTCAAATGATCTTAGCTGGGAATTGCTGATTTCAGCCCACTGGAAAGCCCTCTAACTTCCAAAGATTTCTTAGAAGTAAGTTTTTTCCTTTTCTCCGACAAAGCCCAAAAAGAAAAGTTTGGGAATTCACATTTTACTGTTTCAGTAGCCTGAACTACTCAAATTAATGTTCAACTCCCACTTCCCCTGCCAAGGTCTCCCCAGTACTAAAATAAAAACACAGCATGTAAAATAGGAATTCCTTGCTGTTTTCTGAGATCTGTACACTTGAGTAGCAAATACCTATCTGGTCGTCATTGTTTGATATATATTTTTTTCAAAAGAAAGAGACAGAATTGTAGAAGAAAGATGTAGGAGAGCGAGGGAGGGGAGCAGGAAGATTAGGATTGAGGGTGGTGATGGTAAAGTAACCTGGTGACTTTCTTGCTGTTTAGAAAGCCCTGTCTTCTTTTCAGGATGATGAAACCCACCAGACATTACAAACAACTGCAATAAATTCATCTGGTGGCACAAATAATGCCTCATATTCAGATCTTCATAGACTTGTTGATCTTGTACACTCTGGTGAATGTTTCTTGCAACAGGTGAATCAGATCCAAAGACACTGGACATTCTCTGAAGGGAGTAAGAGTTGCAGTTCTGAAGGCCCCTGACTGGTTGTTTACAAAGATCAGTCCTGTATGTTGTGATCCTTGGTGTCTTCATCTGTGCGTTCTGATGGCTCTTCCCTGGTTTTAGGAGTCTGCCTACATAACCATATTTTTTCTTTGAACTCCATTTCCCATTCTCAACCACTCTCCATCTGTACTGCATTCAGATCTGAGAGATCATCATATTCATCTCTAAGTGCATCTTTATCTAGGAAAAATGTCACCAGTCCCCTGGAGGCATCCCTGCCAGCAAATATTCCATATGGACCTGCCCGGCCGCCGTAGAACTTGCTGCCTTTGGTCTCCTCGCAGACTTTCCCATTGACCAGGAGGACAAGAGCCGGGGCGGCACGGGAGCGGTGGCAGCCGGGGGCCCCTGGGCGGCGGCTCTGCTGGTGGCGGGTGGCGGGGAGATGCTGCTGAACTTGGCGCTCGTGGCGCTGGTGCTGCTGGGGGCCTACCAGCTGTGGTTGCGCCGGGGGCGCCGGGGTCTGGGCGCGCGGCCCCGGCGGACGAGGAGAGCCCGGGCGGCTAGCTGCCTGGCATGAAGAAGCCCCAAGCAGGCCACTACGACGGGGCGCGCCAGCCATGCATTAACCCCATTTTATCATTGTGACATGAGTGAATGCATGTAAATCATGACAAAGCGGTGAAAGAGCCTACTGAATATTCGCTAAGTGGGAAATGTGAGACTGGATCCAAGACAAGTTATGGATAAGAAATCAATGCTCCTTGGGGCTGGAGAGTTGGCTACTAGCATGTTGGACTCATTTCTACCTTCCTCCATGACATTTATGGTTTAAGGAAAATATTTCACACCCTTATTTAGTAAATATTTCACATTTAGTAACCATGTCATCCCATATACTTAGAAGGGGAAATCCTTACCTGCTCCTTTGGTTGTTTGGTCCTAGGTACGGGAACTGTAGATTACTGTTTTTACTACCTACCTCAGTATCAGACCCATAACTTTAAGCAAGTTTTGCTGTGGCAGGTTTCCATGGGGATTTTACCCATTGTGTTTATACCTGGTTTTCTTTGAAATCACTCTTTGAACACTTTGTAACTAATCTCTCAAACTCAGGCCACCTACACTTCCTGATTCTTTCCTAAATTTCCTCTCATTCATCGGAAATGGACGAGAATATAAGGAGGTGCTGCTAACTCTGGCCTCTACCATCCAGTGTTTGGATCAGAATAGAAGACTGTTTTCTAAGGGATAGTGGTGGATAGTAAAAGGGACTACGGTGGAGCTGCTGATAAATAACCTCATAATTAAAATTCATTAAATTCATTAGGTTTTACTCAGAGCCTTTCAAGCTTTACTGTACTTGTAGTCACCTGCAGAAATTTTGAAAATCTCAGTGCCTGTGCCATTCCCAGATCAAAGCCATCAGCTTCTAGGCAGACTGAGACATTGAAGGCATTGAAATCTGGTGCTGGTCGCCTGTGGGTCGGTTTATGCACCGCATCGACTTCACCTGGCAACTTGGTATTCCCTAATCTTGAGCTCCACTGCAGACTTTTTGAATCTGATTTTGCATTTAACAAGACCTCAGATAATCAATTTGCATAATGAAAATTATTGCATCATTGTTTTAGTGTCCTGATTTTCAAACATGCCTTAAATCTTCTGGTGCTACATACTGAATATCCTCCAAATGTTCACCTGTTAAAGTCCTTGATGTAATGGTTAATTTTCACCTTATCTGTTTTGCAAATAAATGAGAAGTTGTTGTGTGAAGTACCAAAAGCACAGTTGCACTATCCCCAGTGTGGAATTAATGCAGAAACATTGCCAATTGGAACTGTTCAGGACCAACAAAGGACAAAATGAAATAAAGATGTCAGATTTCATCTATGCATCAGTTAGATGCTATAGCTATTCAGCTATAACTGTACACTATTTTCAGTGTTCCCAGGGATCATTGTGAGAATGCTAAGGATAATACCTTGGCTTCCTCAGGTCACACAGCTTTTACCTGTAGCCGTGGTAGCAAGATGATCCTTACAATCGCGTGAGTGCATCTTGAGCCTTGTAGGAAGGATCACCAGCAGAGTCATGGAGATATGAATGCCAAAAAAAGCCATTAAAGTACCATCATAGTAGATATGCTGGTGAAAGTATGGGACCAAAGGAAACTATTTCTCAGTCCTTAAAAAGCAGTGGAATGTACCTTGCTTTTGGACTTTCTTGGGTCCCATCAACACTTCCTTCCTTCCCATTTGTCCTCACTGAAATGGGAATGTGTATGTGATGCTGCGTTCAACATAGGACACTGCATTAGTGACTTTTCTTGTTTCGAATAAAATATTTGACAAAGCTATTTAAGAAAGGAAAAGTTTATTTACAACCCACCTAGGGCAGAGGCCCTGCACCACAGCTCACCCATACATAAGACCAACTGAAGTAGATGCTCCTTCTTTACAATAAACCTGCCTAAACACATGAATCTTACAGTCAACAAACATCTCTCAAACTCCTCTTGAGCGCAAGCTCAGGGAAGGACATGTCCTGCCTCCAAAACCACCTCTCTAACGTTGTCAGTCACAATTCCCCAAGAGGAAGAACAGAGAATTCACTCGCAGCCCTGCACAAACACTGACTCTGTCCTGGAAGCTTGGGACCCACCCAGTAAGGGTTAGATACTATCCCTTATATCAAGAGGCCAAGACTGGCATCTGGGCTCATCTTAAGAAACTATTAGAGGGTAAGCCACTCTGAAAATGCCAATCTTCTTAGAATACTCCACTGCTACCTGTGAAGAACTCAGATACCAATGACTATTTACTTGTCCAGGACCTACAAGGCATCAACCAGGCCACTGCTACTACCCATCCAGTGGTCCAACTGCTACCCTTCCTAAGCCTTATTCATGCTAAAGCCTATGGCTCACATGTCTGGATCTGAAGGAGTCCTTCATCTGCAGCTACCCGACAGTCGCAAGTCAGTCCATATTCACCTTTGAGTGGGAAATCTCCACCACCACTTGTTGAAAGAAACAACTTGGACCCAACTACCCCAAGGTTTCAAAAATCTCCCCATGATATTTGGGCACATGATCTGACATACTTCCCAAGTGAAGACATGAAATGTACACTCCTACAAAATGTGAACAATCTGCTCCAGTCAGATGCAACCTTGAAGGACACCATAAGGAAGCAGAGGCACGTAGATCTACTCCAGAAAGCTGGATACAAACTATCCCTCAAAAAGGGCCATGTCTGCCAAAAAGAAGTTTAAATACTTGGTTTTCCGGGTAAAAAAGGATTTTGGGCCTTTGGGCCTAAAAGAAAAAGATCAGTTTGTTTCCTCCTAATCCCGAAGACCCAGAGACAGACCTGAGAATTTCTGGGAGAGCAGGCTTTTCGTAATTGGATATCTAATTATGTATTGATAGTCAATTAAATAACACCAGCATAAATCTACTGCTAATGCTAAATAAATATTATTTTCCTTTAATTTTTAATATGCATTTGATCAGGACCTAAGATAATTTTGTGTATTATTTAATTAAATATACTTTTATAAAGACATATGTAATTATCTCAACCTAAAATTCCCTTCCTTATTAAGTATTGACAATAAGGTACAACACTATTATAGATTAGTAAATATTAGACAAATAAAAAACTAACAAATCAACAAGCCCAAAGTCAAATGTACTCTTATATCACAGACTTGGTGTCAAAATGTCATAGAATTCAGAAAAGCATTCTGATTTTTTTACAGATTTTTTTTTATCATTCCTTTCTCATAGTGAACTTCATGTATGACATAAGCAGGGTTGGACTCAAGTCCAGAAACAGAAATTTGCATGACTGACAGGTTTTAGAACTCTATTAGGGACATTTTCTAAATAAGAGCTTTTCACTCTTAAAATGGCATTGAGAAAGAGAATAAAATTATGACATAAAATCTGAATGTGTATGGACAAAATTAATTTGGACATATTTGCTTTCCAACATTTAGAATGGAAGGAAATATTTTAGTGTTTTAAAAAGATGATTCAGGGGCTGGAGAGATGGGTCAGTGTTTAACAGCACTGGCTGCTCAATCTTGCAGAGGACTCAGGTTCAATTCCTAGTACCTACATAGCATAACTCGAGTTTCAGGGGATCCAACAACATCTAACCTCGAGCACTGCACAACATGGGTGCACCACTCTACATGCAGGCAATATACTCATACATATAAAATAAAAATAATAAATAAGACTTATTCCCTGGGCTGCACAACCTCCCAGAGCACTGGTGCTAGAACCTTTCCTGGTCCCCAGGAGCCCTCTGGGTCTGGTCCCACTCTCATCTCCCTTTGCTTCCTGGCCTGCACAGCCTCCAGTGTCCTGGTGCCAACACCTCCCCTGGGCAAGCCCAGCACACCCACAGAGCCTCAACACCCCCAGGCTCTTTCACCCATGTCTCTCCTCCTAGCCTGGGTACAGGCCCATTCCTTGTCTTGGCACCCCAAACACCGGACCTAACCTATCTGCCCAGAGCTACCACTGCTTCCTAATCCTTTGCATCCAGACCAACCCAGTTCCTCCCTGCAGCCCCCAGGAACCTTCTGGGTCTGGTCCTGCCCTCACCTCCCTTTACTTCCCTGGGTGGCACAGCCTCTGGGCATCCTGAGACCAGCATCTTTCCTGGGCCATACTCCAAGGCCAGCACAGCCCCCAAATTCCCGAGGGCAGCATCTTTCCTGGAGGGACCCAGACCTTAGGAGAAAGCCTGAGAGCATCTGAACCTTTTCTCACTTGGGCCTCTGTGGGAACTCCCAAGAACAAAAGCAATTAGGCCACTCCAATATAAAATCAAAAGAGAGAACCTGAAGCCTAGACCAACCAGCTTTTCATGCCCAATAATTAAATCACAAAGGCACATAAAGTTTACAAAAAGAAGCAGATCTAAACTCAACAAAGGAAGGCTTGAGTCTCACACAAGAATCAGAAACTACAAAAGAAATTCACATGTCAAAGTCACAGAGAAAAAATAATAACATGAAAAACCAAAATAATATATCCACACCAAGTACCAATAGTCCTCTAAAGCAGTACAATGAGAACTCCCTAGAGATAACACAGGACATGGAACTCAAAAGAACAATTATATACATGATAAAAGAATTCAGTGAATTTAAAGAAGACACAAATCAAAGAATTGAAGGAAGAGAGGGATAAACTTCTGAATGAATTCAGAAAACAGAAATATTGAAGAATACTCAAGCTGAAGTGAAGAAGGAAGAGAAACACTCAGTAAGCCAATTACAAATGACAAGAGAAAGAATGAAATGGAAAACAGAATTTCAAGACCAAAAGATTAAGTAGACAAATTAGACCACTCAGGCAAAGATTATGAAAAATTTAAGAAAACACAAGAATGGAATATACAAGAATTCTGTCACTACCAGGACCAGAAAAGAAGCTCTCCATGGCACATCATAGTAAAAACACTAAACATTCAGAACAAATAGACAATACTGAAAGCTGCAAAAGAAAAACAAAAAGTCACATATAAAGGAAAACCCATCAGGATTACAGCTGACTTTTCAGTGAAAACTATGAAAGCCAGAAGATCCTGGACCAAAGTATTCCCAGTTCTAAATGACAACAGATGCCAACTCAGATTACTTTACCCAGCCAAAATGTCTATCATAGTTGAAGGGGAAAGAAAAATCTTCCATGACATAAATAGGCTGAAAGAATTTATGTCCACAGAACCAGCCCTTGAGAGAGTTTTTACAGCAATACAAAGAGCTGAAGAAAGGAATGACTATACACAAGGGGTGACAGAAAGAAATTAAATGAAGGTATAGCTGTGGAAATGCACAGCTATATCAAGAATGTGAACAGAAATAAAAATAACAGGATTCAATACACATCTTTCATTAATAACTTTAAATATCAATGGACTGAACTCCCCAGACAAAAAATACAGACTAATTGAAGGGATTAAGAAACAAAATATGTTTTCGTTGTCTGCAAAAAACTCATCTCACTTTCAAGGACAGGCACTATCTTAAGGTGAAAGGATGGGGAAAAAATATATACCAAGCGAATGGTACTAAGATAAAAGCAGGCATTGCAATTCTAATATCTGATAAAGTAGACTTTAAACTGAAACTAATCAGAAGAGACAAAGAAGCCACTTCGTTCTAATCAAAGGAACAATAAACCAAGAAGATATTACAATCATGAACATATATATTCACCAAATTCTAGTGCATCCAACTTCATAAAAACAGTACTACAGGACATTAATACCCCAATTAATCCCAACACATTAATAGTAGGGGACTTCAATGCCCAATTGCCACCATTAGATAAGTTAACAGGACAGAGAATTAACAGATAGACATCTGAATTAAACAATACTGTATATCAAATGGACCTAACAGACATCTACCAAATATTCCACCCAAGCACCAAAGAATATACATTCTATTCAGCATTTCATGGAACCTTCTCCAAAATCGAACATGTACTGAGGCACAAAACAAATACAAAAAGATTGAAATAATTCCATGCAGTCTATCAGACCACAATGCAATAAAGCTTAAAATTAACACCAGAAGAAACCCAAGTAACTGCATGAACACATGGAGAATAAACAACACACTCCTGAATGATGAATGGGTCAGAGGAGAGATTAAGAAAGAAATAAATGTATTCCTGGAACTACACAAAAAGGACAAAACAACACAACAAAACCTCTGGGACACATTGAAAGCAGTCCTTAAAGGGAAGGTTATAGCTCTAAGTGCCTACATTAAAAAATTAGAAGGAACACAAATAAATGACAACATTGCAATTCAAGACACTTGAAAAGCAACAACAAATGAAACACAAACTCAGTAGACCAGAAGAAATAACAAAAATCAGAGCAGAAATTAATGAAAGAGAAACAAAGAAAATACAAAGAATCAATGATTCCAAAAGCTGGTTCTTTGAAAAGGTAAACAAGATTGACAGGCCCCTAGCCCAGTTAACCAAAAGAAAGAGCATCACCAAATCAACAAAATTGAGATGAAAGGGCAAACATCACAAGAGACACCAAAGAGATCCAGAACATTATAAGTGAACACTTTAAAAACCTATATGCTACTAAATTTGAAAACCTAAAAGAAATGGATGGGTATCTAAAAGCATGGGAACCACCAAAACTAAACCAAGAAGAGATTAACAGGTTAAACAGACCAATAACACAAAAGGAAATTGAAACAGTAATACAAAACATCCCCACTAAAAAAAAGCCCAGAACTAGATGTCTTTATAGCAGAATTCTACAGGACATTTAAAGAAGACCTCCAATACTAAAGTTATTCAAAATGATAGAAACTGAGGGAGAACCCCCAAATTCATTCTATGAAGGCAGCATCACTCTAATTCCAAAGCCAGGTAAAAATACAACCAAAAAAAGAAAACTACAGACCCATATCCTTAATGAACATAGATACAAAAATTCTCAACAAAATACTTGCAAACCGCATACAGACACACATCAAAAAGATCATCCACCATGATCAAGTGGGCTTTATCCCAGAGATGCAGGGATGGTTCAATATATGTAAGTCAAAAAACATCATAAATCATGTAAGTGGGCTCAAAGACAAGAACCACACGGTCATCTCAATAGATGCAGAGGGAAGG
>NW_008338253.1:1726162-1732337 GCF_000622305.1 Nannospalax galili | reverse complement strand
AAACCCACAGCCAACATCATTCTAAATGGAGAAAAACTGGAAGCATTCCCATTGAAATCAGGAACGAGGCAAGGCTGTCCACTATCCCCACTTCTCTTTAACATAGCGCTTGAAACTCTTGCAAGAGCAATAAGACAAGAGAAAGAAATTAAAGGACTAATATTTGGAAAAGAAGAGATGAAATTATCCCTTTTTGCACATGATATGATATTATATCTGAGACACCAAAAATTCCATCAGAAAATGCCTAGAAATTATTAACACATTCAGTAAAGTGGCAGGTTACAAAATTAATCTATAAAAGTCTGTAGCCTTTCTATATACCATTAACCAGCAATCAGAGAAAGAGTACATGGAAACACTCCCCTTCACAATAGCTCAAAAAAATCTCAAAGTAAACCTGACCAAAGTCATTAAAGACCTCTATAATGAAAATTTAAATCCTTAAAAACAGAGATTGAGGAAGACATCAGAAGATGGAAGGACCTCCCATGCTCATGGATTGGAAGATTTAATATTGTGAAAATGACTATCCTATCAAAAGCCATTTATAGATCGAATGCAATGCCAATCAAAACCCCTATGACATTTTTCATAGAATTGGAAAAAAAAATCTTAAAATTCATGAGAGCAAAACAGACCTCGGATAGCCAAAACAACCCTGAGCACTAAGAGCAATGCTGGGGGGATTAGTATACCAGATAATAAACTGGATTACAGAGCTGTAGTCATAAAAACAACATGGTACTGGCACAAAAAATAGACCCATAGATCAATGGAACAAAATTGATGACCCAAGTATGAGTACATTCAGTTTCTGCCACCTGATATTTGACAAAGGGGCCAAGAACATTCACTGGAGGAAAGACAGCATGTTCAGCAAATGGTGCTGGCAAAACTGAATCCTTGCACCCTTATCTTTTACCTTGCACAAAAGTCAACTACAAATGGATCAAAGACCTCAATTTGAGGCCTGAAACTCTGAAACTGTTAGAAGAAAACATTGGCAATAACGTACAAGATATAGGTGTAGGAAAGGATTTTCTAAACAAACCAGACATCAACTGTCCAGGAAACAAGGTCAAGAATCAACTAATGGGACCTCATTAAACTAAAAAGCTTCTGTACATCAAAAGAAACAATCAAGGAAGTGAAGAAAAAACCCAAAGAATGGGAGAAAATTTTCACCAATGACACATCTGCTACAGAATATAACTCAAAAAAAAAGAATCAAGAAAGGAAGTAACCCAATTAAGAGCTGGGCGAAGGACCTGAACAGAGTGTTCTCAAAAGAAGAACTAAAGATGGCTAAGAAGCATCTGAAAAGATGTTCAACATCACTAGTAATTAGGGAAATGCAAATTAAAGCCACTTTAAGATTTCATCTTACCCCAGTCAGACTGGCTAAGATCAAGAGAACAAATGATACCAAATATTGGAGAGGATGTGGGGAAGGGGGAACATTCATCCACTGCTGGTGGGGCTGCAAACTGGTTCAGCCCCTATGGAAAGCAGTGTGGAGAACTCTTAAAAAACTACAAATGAACCTACCATTTGACACCATTATACCACTCCTTGGAATATACCCAAAGAACTCATCATAGTGCAGACACACTTGTACATCCATTTTTGTTGCTGCTCTTTTCACAATAGCTAAGAGATGGAAGCAACCTAAGTGTCCCTCAACTGATGAGTGAATAATGAAAATGTAGTTCATTTATACAATGGAGTTTTACTGAGCAGTAAAGAAAGATGAAATCATGAAATTTGCTGGTAAATGGATGGAACTAGAAAATATTATACTAAGTGAAGTAACAAAGACTCAGAAAAACAAAACAAACAAACAAACAAACCGATGTATGTTCTCCCTCATATGTCGATCCTAGCACCAAATCCTTATAAGTGAGTATGTATCCAGACATAACTACAGGAACTAGAATAATGAAAAGGAACCAGGGAGGTAAAGGAAAAGAAAGAATCTGAAAGAGAAGAACAGTAGAAAATAGGTGTTATCAATGGAGATATGGATAAAAATGGGGTAATTTTAAAGGGATGGTCAAGGGAAAGTTATACAAGGAACCTAGGTGATAAATGGAAAGAAGGAGCTCAAGAGAGGTGGGACCATAGGAGAAGGGTATTATTAAGGTAGAAATGGGAAAAAAACGGGGGCACCTTAAATGGGGAAACCATGGTGAAGGGTTAGACAATGTGAGAGACACATGATGCCTAGCTAGCTTTAGAAAAACAGAGGGAACCATATTAGGCAAACAACCTGCCGACAAATTATACATACAACTAGATCAAAGAATGTAATATATGTCTAGGCAAGGTTTATCTGAGAGCATTTGGTATTTGCCCAAGCTCTGCCTACTTGGCACATGGTAATTAAAAGTAGCAGACTAGGGGAACTAACTTTCTTGGATGTTAACAGCCATACTATGGGGCCTATACTAATTCGGACAGAGGGACATAAAGAACAATTTTTGCTCCTTTCCATCCTAGGTTGACTAAGTTCTAGGGGACTATGAACATCTCTCAAAACATCCTGTAACTGTGGTGATTCACCTGTCCTCTTGATCAAGAAGGCCATGGAGACCCCACCAGATGGACCTGAACCAGTGTCCAGTCTACAAAGAGGAGGGTCAACACAGAGGATGCATTTCCTCCATGCTCCCAAGCGAAGTCAGCCAAGGTCGAGCAGGACCTTTGACTTATTTTCACATAGATGGAACTGGTAAAATAAAAGAGCCAGGGGCTCCTCCCAAGCCCATATTACCTCTGAGGAACTGATCCTCAAATGACCTTAAGAGTAAAAATAAATTGGTTTCTCTGGGCCAATTTTCGAGTCTTAAACACCCAAAAGGAATGTATAACCAAAGATTAATGGGGTCAATAAATTTTTTTAGGAGTCCATATTTATAGCTAAAGGCTACATAACAAGAAACAATGCCAGACAGGATATACCTTCCTTTGAGTTATTTGCCAGGATGGCCTAAAAGACTCCCAGACAGTAACCCAGCATAGAACTTGGAAAATGAACAACAGACTTATCTAAAAGAATATTGACAACTGATTGCTGCTAGATGAGGAACAACTGATTTTCCTAAAACAAGGATCTTTAGATAGGCTGACTAGATACAGCAGATGGACAAGCACTGGGGAATGCCTGGGGGGTGCCAACAATACAGTGGACAGTAACAGGGATGACAGAGTATATGGGCTCCAGTGTGTAGGAGGGAGGAGGCTATGTGAGGGTGCCATTTGGGAAGTGGGTATATAGATGAATAAGATTGTGTGGGATGTTCTGTATGATATACATACAAAAAAAACCCAATAAATTTTAAAAAGACTTTTATTTGAAGAGGATGCATAAAAATTTACTTCAGTGCTGGGCATGGTGGTGCATGCCTTTAATCCCAGCACTTGGGAGGCAGAGGCAGGTGGATCTCTGTGAGTTCAAGGCCAGCCTGCTCTACATAGTGAGTTCCAGGACAGCTGGGGCTACAGGGAGACCCTGTCTCAAAAAGACCAAAAAAAAATTTACTTCATGTTAAATAGTAGAGGTGATAAACATTACAAGTGAAATCTACCTGATGACTTTATATCCATACTCAGGTACTAAGGATCCAAGTGTAACCAACTGTGACTAGTAATAATCAGATACATAGAGATTAAAGACACATGTGCAAACATCTAAGTGTTAGTAGCAATAAAAATGTAGGAAAGAGCATATTTTAAGATGAAATGTGTTAGGGTTCCAAACACCAGCAGCATCCCCCCTCCCCAACAGGGACCTACAGACTTTGGAGCCCAAAAAAGGGAACTTAGCTGATAAGCACCTTGACCTTTGAAGTCAAGAGAAATAAACTCTGCTGAGAAGCAGCCTGCCTTTCCTCTGACCTCCAAAGATAAGATAAGCAGATTCTACCTGATAACCAGAGATTTTATTGACACCTTTCCCTGATATCTTTCCCTTCCCCGAGGGAAAGGTGCCCCATGCGAAATAAATCTGTATCCCGCTGAGAATTCCATCTGTGCCTTGGTGCCTTCCTCCATCCGTGCTGCCCTCTCTCTCTCCAACATTCCAACCTATCAGATGGTGCCGAAACTGGCTCTTACTTCAAGGGACCTCGCACGTAAAACTTTTGGACTCGCTTGTCGTTATTGGCCGCTGCGAACACCACTGATTCGGCATTAAGGTACACTTCCACCCTCTATCTCTCTCCCCCGTTCCTTTCAGCTCTTCTCTCGCTCTCTCTCCCTCTCTCTCTCCCCCCTTTCCCCTTCAGTATTCTCTGCCAGTTCTCTTTTCATCTTCTTTCCAATCAAATTCGGTCACTCCCGGACCTCACTCATGGCCACTGGACAGCACTGGTTTCTGCGACCACTGAACTGCCCAGCACAGTTACTGTGTCTGTCCACACCCACCTGGAAGTCAGACCTGCCTCCCCGTCGCACTCAAATCCTTTCCCCTACCTCAGCTCCCTTCCCTTCCTCACTCCTGCCATTTTTTGCCTTCCCCTAACATCTCATCTTCTCTCTCTCTCTCTCCCCCTCTCTCTCTCTCTCCTCTCCCTCCGTTCACTGGCTACTCTGAGCTTCATCTAGGCCTCTCCATTCTTCTCCATTCCCAGTCCATCTCGGCCTCCAGGCCCACTACCTTGTTTCCTTCTACTTTGGCTCCTACTGGCTGGTCACACACCACATTGCAGAACCTCTCCTAACTCATTTTTACTTGCTGGAAATCACACCGGTGTGTGGGAGGTTCTGCCCTGCCTTTAACTACAGGACTCTGTGATCACTGGTGGGGACACACACAACTCGTATTTCCCTGCGCCAGTACACACTCCCTGTTAGATTTCTATCTGAAATGTCCTCCACAGACGACTCCGGCTCCCAGCTGGTGTTGCTGTTTGGGGAGCCTTGAGGAGTTGGGGTCTCACTGGTGTCACTACAGGGCAGGGCTTTGAAGGTTGTACCTGGTCTGATTCCCACCCTCTCTCTCTCTCTCTCTCTCTCTCTCTCTCTCCTCTCTCTCTCTCTCTGTAACCTTACTCCCTCCTGCGCTGACTCCACCTCTGTCCCCTCAGGGCAAAAAGTTTCTCTTTGTTCCCCCACCCACCAGCTGAGGTCTTTAACTGTTCTTTCGCTTCCCACCTAATCCGTTGCTATGGGAACCAAACACTCAAAACCTCAGGGTCGCACGCCTTTGGCCTGCCTTCTTAAATCCTTAAAAAAGCTAGGATTATTTCACACTATCAGATCAAAACGCCTAAAATTCTTGTGTACCACTTCCTGGCCTCAATACAAACTAGATAATAACTCTGTTTGGCCAAACACTGGAACCTTAGACCTCGATATTTTAAAAGATTTGAAAAACTTCTGCCAGCGTAACGGCAAACAGTCTGAACTACCCTAACAAGAAGCTCAAAGACAATTTTATTAAAGTTTAAGAGAAAAACTCCAGGGCAGGCAAGCTGTAACTCTCAGCAGCTACCTGGAGGAGGAGAGCGGAGAAGAGAAAAAAGAAAAAGTCATACCATTTGAATTAAGCCAGCATGGAGGTCAGTCACATGGCAGCAGCCAACCAGTGGGCAGGAAGGGGAGCTTTAGAGAAAGAGGAAAGCCCAAAGCATTAGGGGAAGCATGCCTAGAAAAAAGAAAGGGAGCTGGAGAGATGGCTTAGTGGTCAAGAGCACTGGTTGCTCTTGCAGAGGACCCACATGGCCACTAACAACCATCCATAACTCCATTTCCAGGGGATCCAATGCCCTCTTCTGGTTTCCAAGGCCATTGCACACATAGGTGCACATACATACATGCAGATTAAACATTCATACACATAAATTTTTTTGGTATATTTGAGACAGGGTCTCCCTGTAGCTCCAGCTGGCCTGGAACTCGCTATGTAAACCAGGCTGGCCTTGAACTCACAGAGATCCACCTGCCTCTGCCTCCCGAGTGCTAGGATTAAAGGGGTGTGCCACAATGCCAGGCTAACAATAGTTCTTTATAAATCAAAAAGTACCAGAGGGTTGGAAAAGACTAAATTTACACAAATAAATAATAACTACATAAGAATTTAATGAGAAAACAATACAAACTACAGGAAGAAATCTACAGAGCACTGCAAAAGGACAAACAGGAAAGAATATACTATATCCCAGAAGACTTC
>NW_008338253.1:1725332-1725757 GCF_000622305.1 Nannospalax galili | reverse complement strand
AAACGCCTAAAATTCTTGTGCACCACTTCCTGGCCTCAGTACAAACTAGATAATAACTCTGTTTGGCCAAACACTGGAACCTTAGACCTCAATATTTTAAAAGATTTGGAAAGCTTCTGTCAGCATAACGGCAAGCAGTCTGAACTATCCAACATCCACGCCTTTCTTGAGCTCCGTGCTAATCCCTCCCTCTGTGTCAAATGTTCTTCCCACCAGGTCCTCCTGGCTAAGACACTCTCACCAGATCCTGAAACTCCAGGGGCCTTTGCCCCTATCCCTCCTCCCTACCACTCTGACTCTGCTTTTGATCCTTCCATAGCTGATAACCTGCCCCCTATCAGAACCCAACCCCAAGACCCCCGTGCTCCCGAGCCTGAGGCACAACCAAGTCCTACCCTCCTACCACTATACCCTTCCTTGTCTTC
>NW_008338253.1:1721470-1723717 GCF_000622305.1 Nannospalax galili | reverse complement strand
GTGCCTTTAACTCACTCCTTCCTGGTTATGCCCACCTGCCCAACCCCCCTACTTGGCAGAGATCTCATGCAAAAGCTCTCCCTTTCTATTTCTCTCCCATTCTCCACGCTCTTTCTCCTTTCCCCTGTACCTTCTCCTCCCCAAGCCAGATCTTTGCCCCTTCACCCCACTGAAGTCAATCCCAAGGTCTGGGACACCTCAGCCCCAGGACTAGCCTCTCATCACACTCCTATCTGCATTCTCTTAAAGTACCCCTCCCTACTTCCCAGCAGATCCCAATACCCAATTGCACTCAAACACCACAATGGACTTAAGCCCATAATTCAAAGGCTTATGAGTGCTAACCTCCTTAAACCCACTCACTCTCCATATAACACTCCCATTCTTCTGGTCCTCAAGCCTGATGGCTCCTACCGTCTGGTCCAGGATCTCCGGCTTCTTACTTCAGCAGTTATTCCCATTCACACAGTCATTCCCAACCCCTATACTCTTCTTTCTCACATCCCCTCTTCCACCACCCACTTTTCTGTATTAGACCTTAAAGATGCTTTTTTCTCAATACCTTACACCCTGACTCTCATAACCTCTTTGCATTCACCTGTGAAGACCCTGACACTGGGATGTCTTCCCAACTTACCTGGACTGTCCTGCCCCAGGGGTTTAGAGATAGCCCTCACATCTTTGGACAAGCTCTAGCCCACGATTTAACTTCCCTAGACCTTAACCCTTCCACCATCCTGCAATATGTAGATGACCCACTTCTTTGCTCCCCATCTCTCTCACTCTCCAAAGCTCACACAACCAAACTCCTTAACTTTCTGGGGGATAAGGGATATAGGGTATCTCCAGCTAAGGCACACCTTTCTCTCCCTCAAGTCAAGTACTTGGGGTTCCTCCTCACACCTACAAAATATTTTTACAGATTCTAAGTATGCCTTCCACATACTCCATCACCATGCCTTGGTATGGAAGGAAAGGGGTCTCCTAACAACCAAGAGAACACCCATAACTAATGGCCCATTGATCCTTAAACTCCTGGAAGCTTCCTACCTCTGAACTAAAGTGGCTGTGATCCCCTGTAGGGAGCATCAGCCTCTCACCAATCCCATAGCTAGAGGCAATGACCTAGCAGGCAAGACAGCTAAGAAAGCCAGTACACCCCTCCCCCCTTCTGATGGCTTACACTTCTTGGCACCAACAGGAATGTCCCCCTCCTATCCTGCACAACGCAGGAGACTTCTGGACAAAGGGGCCATTCAGGGCCCAGGGGGATGGCTTCTTCTATCACACAAGTATTGCCTGCCTGAAGGACAAGCTTCCTCTATTTTAACCCATTTACATAATATTTTTCATGTAGATGCTTGCTCGCTCTACAAATTCTTGGAGCCCCTCATCTATTGCCCTAAACTTTTTATGCTTCTCACAGAAGTCACCAGGCAATGCTGTACCTGTGCCGTTGTCTCCCTGCAGGGCGGAAGCCGCCCTCCTCCATCTTTCAAACCTCACCAGCACCGGGGGGCCCTCCCGGGAGTCAACTGGCAGATAGACTTCACTCACATGCCTACTCACAAGAAGCTTAAGTATCTCCTGGTTTGGGTAGATACATTTTCTGGATGGGTACAACGCACTCCCGGAATGGCACGGCGGGTCCGCAGGCTTCTCCGCCGCTTTGGGTCCCGCATCTCTGTTCGCCGCTCCAGTGCTGAAAGTCTCTGCCCTTAATTCACCCGTGTACTTTCCTCAGGAAGCGAGGTCCACTGGCCATTGGACCACGTGGGAAGAGTACAAGGACGGCAAAAGCTAGGATGTCCGCAAGTCGGTAACGGAGGAGTGCGCCCCCCGGAGAGGCTGGGTCGCCGGTAGTAAGACACAAGACTCAAGACTTGGCTTAGTCTGTGTTACAGCTTTATTAAGTGTCTCTGCTACAGCTCCTTGCTGTCCAGCTCTCTATTGATCCAGCTCTCTATGACCCAGCTCTCTGATATTGAGAGAAAGACTGGGATATTTATACCATGGGGATGGTGGTAAAAGCTTTGGCTGTTAGATACTTTGTGAGGCATTCTATTTGCATATGGAAGTGGGTTTCTGCCATGCTGCCAGACTGCTGACTACCTGAAAAATCACACAGGAAAGCATGGTATTCCTAAAGCCAGAGGCCATGTTTATATTAGAGCATTTGTGGCGGGCACTTCTAAAGGAGTCAGGAAGGATGCCAGGTACTCTGCTGAAAGGAGTCTCAGCACATGA